>NW_024070188.1:66391316-66648177 GCF_014754425.2 Oryx dammah
ACTATAGAACATATACCATGCTAGTTTTCTGAAAGGACATTTAGGCTCCAAACATGCAAATAAAGTACAGCTCTTATCTGAAATATGGATACTTAATGAATTCAGTAAATAGTCACATGGTCATAAATAATAAGGTACTGGTAAAAGTACTCTGTTTAACTTTAACTACAGATCTCAGTAATTTTGTAAGTAAGGCAATTTTAACTACATATTTCTATTCTTCAGCGTCACTATTATAAATTTTTCCTATTGATTCATTAATTCATATTTAGGCATTTCTATATACTGTATTTTCTGTACTATACAGGGTCAATCTGAACAAGAAACTATTTAGATAGCATTTAATTACAGTTTATACAAAGGTAGTTTGTGAAATTGATGTCTAGACATAGCTAAAGAAGAAAACAAAGAGGTGTTAGTTGTCATCTACTAAACTGAGTCTTGGAATCCTGTCTTGGTTCCACAGAATGAGCAGGATCTCTTTATAGTGACAATATTGGCTCAAACTTAAGAAACCTGCCCATATGTCTATTCCCTGAAATATGATTCATCAAAAATACTTGGTAATGCTCTTTACTGAGACTAGTAATCTTTTGAAACTTCTCTCAAAATAATTATGCAGGGACCTGTAGAAAAGTTTAAGGGAAAAGAAGAAACCAATTGTCAATAATGAGACTGAAAGATTTTGGTTAATTTATTAACATATATAGAAATTTCAGAATGGAAGTCTGGAATCTTCTGTGGAGGTAACAATTCATTTTTAATCATGAAGTCAATGATAATTCTAAGAGTAAGAAAGTACTGTGAACAATGAGACATGGACAAATCTCTGCTGCTGCTGCTGCTGCCGCTAAGTTGCTTCAGTTGTGTCCGATTCTGTGCGACCCCATAGACGGTAGCCCACCAGGCTCCCCCGTCCCTGGGATTTTCCAGGCAAGAACACTGGAGTTGGTTGCCATTTCCTTCTCCAATGCACGAAAGTGGAAAGTGAAAGTGAAGTCGCTCAGTCGTGTCCAACTCTTTGCGACCCCATGGACTGCAGCCTACCAGGCTCCTCCATCCATGGTATTTTCCAGGCAAGAGTACTGGAGTGGGGTGCCATTGCCTTCTCTGGGACAAATCTCTAGGGACTTCTAATTCATCTCATAAAGTGTTTGCTGAACTTTTCATGAACTGCTTATATTATAAAATAAATTTATAAATCAATCTGATGACAATTACTGAAAGTCTTTATACATGAATATGATTGTGTTTTTATTCAACGTGAAAGGAGCACAATACAGAAATATATTTCAAGTACTATTGGTATCTACTTATCCCAGGGACCCAGTTTGAGTTTCTCTTTTTCATTTGCCAATACTCTACAGAATGAAGGCTTCATATCTAGCATGACTCTGCATATTTCAAACTAATTAAAAATACAGAGACCACCAAGATACATACCTTTTTTTATCTCTTCTTTTATAAAAACTGTTTGGTGTCAATCAGCCATCTAGTAAATCTCAAAGACAATATGAGTTTGAAAAACTCTTAACAGTTTTATTATTCTGAATCTGAGTTTTTAAATTTGAAGTTAAGAAAGTGAAAGTGAAGTCGCTCAGTTGTATCCAACTCTTTGCAACCCCATGGACTGTAGCCTAATAGGCTCCTCTGTCCCTGGGATTTTCCAGGCAAGAATACCGGAGTGGGTTGCCATTTCCTTAAGAAAGCAAATATCAAAAAGAATTATAGGAAGATATAAGACAGGGTCATACTCTTAGTATTTGAAAAAAAAGAAATAGTATCAGTTTTGGATTAAACTGACAATATTTGACCATGGGATTTTCCAGTCAAGAGTACTGGAGTGGGGTGCCATTGCCTTCTCTGATTTGAAGTGAACAGAACAGGTAATAACAATTATTAGGAATTCTAGCTTTTACAAAAGGGAAAAAATTTTGTTCCCTTTTACAAAAGGGAAGAAATTTTGTTATTGATTGTAAGGTATTTTAAAAATGGAACATAAAGTAATATGCTTTCAACTGACAGCATTTGCGTGACACAAGGAATTTCATCTATCTGATTATGGTACACCATTTTTTCTGTATTTTCATGTTATTAACAGGATATACTATCAAAAACATATTTATCATTTTAACAGGAAGAAAGCAACTCTTATTTCACTCTGCATGTAACCCATTTAACAAGTTGTTTTTGAATTAAAAGAATAACAAATCTTTTTCCATATTATGGATCAACCTATAATATGTGACCAACCTCACCTAACTCTGTCAACACTTAATATTGTATATTTCTTTTTAAAAATGTATTACAAACTGTTACTCACAGACAAATTTTCTTCAAGCTTTCACAACAAACTGTCTACTCTCTCATATTTTTAAATGATTATTATATACTTAATATCATTAACCAAAGTAACCAACTTTTGTTCCCATAAAGACACAGAAAAATTGTAAAACTGTGGAAGTAAACAGTGAACTATTATACACTAGCACCTAGCAAATCCACGTAGCACCAGTAATGCAATCCTTCTATAGCCATACATTTTTTTTAATATCTATGGATTCCCACTTCAACAGCAAGAAACCTGGCTCCCACCATCTGCCATTCATTTGCCTAACTGTTCAATTCCAATACACATGTATGGCAATATCAGAACCCTTAACCTATATCCCCACAGCAAAGAACCTTATCAACTAAAATACAGTTTTTTGCACAATGTTTTTCCATTTAGTCTTATGGATCTCACTCATTTCCAAAGTTACCAAAGTTATTATCTATCTCCCCATCAACCTTAGTGAGATGGTTTTATACAATTGTAATATAATTAGGTTTTCTTGTCACATTCTGTTGTCTTTCCTGGGATCTCTTGACTTTCCAAGTGATGTTTAAAAAAAAAAAAAAAACATAGATTGAGGTTCACTCTGTGCTCTGAGGTGAAACAAATGTGTAATGCCATATAGCCACTATTATAGCATCATACAAAGTAGTTTCACTGCTTGAAAAATCATTTGTTCTCTAGCCATGTATCCTCCCCAACTCTCCCAAGACCCTGGTAACCAACCACTATTTTATTGTCTCAACAGTTTTGCCTTTTTATAATTTCATGTAATTATAAACATAGAGGATATAGTCTTTTTCAGATATGTCTTTAACTCAGCAATATGCCTTTAACACTGCACTTAGTCACTCAGTTGTGTACCGACTCTTTGAGACCCTATGGACTACAGCCCAGTAGGCTCCTCTGTCCATGGGGATTCTCCAGGCAAGAATACTGGAGTGGTTTGCCATGCCCTCCTCCAGGAACATTTAAGACTGCTCCATGTCTTTCTGTGGCTTGGTAACTCATTTATTTCTATCACTGAATAACATTCTACTGTGCAGATGAATACATCCTATTAAAGGATATATGATGGTCTCCAGTTTTTAATGATTATGAGTAAGACTGTTATAAATATTCACATGCAGGATTTTGTGTGGATTTAAGTTTTCAGATCAATTGGGTAAATACTTAGAAGCTCAATTACCTTCCAAATGACTCTACCACTTTGTATTCTCATCATTTACCATTCTCAATATTTCTTGTTTCATTTTGAGTTCTTTTTATGTTTTGGAAAAGTCCTTTATCAGATATGATTTGCAAATATTTTCTTCCAGCCTTTTGAGTCTTAGCAGCATCTTTAGCCAAGCAGAAATTTTAATTTTATTAAAATCTATTTAAGCATATTTTATCATTTTTCTCTTTCTGGATCATGCTTCCAGTGTTGTATTTAAAAATGCAGTGTCACAATATGTTTAAAATAATGAAAGGGAAAAACCTACAACCAAGAATACTCTATCCAGGTAAGACTCTTGTTCAGATTCAATGATGAAATCAAAAACTTTCCAATATTGTATTGGTTTTGCCATACATCAACATGAATCCACCACGGGTGTACACGTGTTCCCCATCCTGATCCCCCCTCACCTCCCTCCCCGTACCATCCCTCACCATATTGTAAAGTATTAGCCTCCAATTAAAATAAATTTAAATTAAAAAAAAAAAAAACTTTCCAGACAAGCAAAAGTTAAGAGAATTCAGCACCACCAAACCAGCTTTACCACAAATGCTAAAGAAACATCTCTAAGCAGGAAATACAAGTGAAGGAAAAGACCCACACAAAATAAATCCAGAACAATTAAGAAAATGGTTCATACATATAATAGGATCATACATATAAATAATTACCTAAACTGTAAATAGATTAATTGTGCCAAACAGATTGGCTGGGTGGATGAAGACATTGCATGTATACACTTCCTTTTACCACGGCACTCTATTTAACCCCACAAATTGAATGTAATTATTTTATACTGTTAGGTTAATCATGTTTCCATTATGACTTACAATTATATTTATCTTCTATTTTTTGTCTGGCTGTTGATTGTAAAAACTGATAAACATCTTTTACTATTGTGATTATGTGACTGCTGTGCCCAGTTGCTTTGTCATGTCCCACTCTTTTCAACCCATGGACTGTAACCCTTCAGGCTCCTCTGTCCATGGGATTCTCCAGGCAAGAATGCTAGAGTGGGTTGCCATGTCCTCTTCCAGGGATCTTCCTAACTCAGGGATCAAACCCAGTTCTCCTACATTGCAGGTGGATTCTTTACCATCTGAGTCACCAGGGAAGCTTGATTATGTAATGTAATGGTATTATTTGCTTAATACGTTTGTATCATGATTGGTCAACAGAAAATATAGAATTCTATAGCACAAAAACTAAAAAAAAAAAAAAAAAATCACTGCCAAACTCAAAACCACCTAAATTTTCTTCTACAAAGAAAACAAGAAAAGTAGTTTTCTAGAAGTTTAGTCTAATTTAATCTTGTTCCTATTGCCAAAAAACATAAATTACTACTGATATCATGAATTTGTCATAAATAATTTGATTAGCTATTTTAGGTAGAAAAACTAACTTTACATAATGTTCAAAAATACCTAAAGCCCATAAGAGTAGTGTTTAAAAGACAGTAGTTTCTGTTATTTAATTGCACACATACTTTTTACATTTTCCTGCTTTTAAGTCACATGTGAAAACAAACACCACTATCAACAAAACTTGACTAAAAAGTCAGCTTGAAAATTGAGAAATTTTAAATTAGATTTTCCATAAGAAAATAAATGACTTGTAAATTATACCATTCTGCTAACAATATTTTTCACATTTTTACCCAATCAGAACACCTGACTTTAAAAGAAAATAAAAATACATTAAATTTTTTCATGGATTCACATACACTAGGAGATCTATATATAAATATGTACACATATAGAGAGGTGTATATAAACATACACACATGTAGCTTTACCAAGTCTTAAATAACTGTCATTATTGTTGTCATTGGATTGACAATACTGTCATTGGATTGACAATGATTATTGCTTACATTTTCACCTATCATTTACTAGCCTAATATTACTTCACATTCTCATACTCTTTATCTTACAGCTTAACAACCAAGGTCATTAAGCTAATTCACAGCTAAACTGGTTTTTAGTTGAGTTAGTATACCAGCAAGTGCCTGAAGCTTTCATAAAAGTCCAGACTACTTAAAGCAAATGCTCTTTTTTCTTTCCTCAAAAGTATTAAAGTCATATTTTAAATATTTATCTGCACTTTATTTTCTATAAACTAAACCAAACTTTTTTTTTTAACGTATGAGAGACTTTGTTAACTAATTTTCAGGATTCTTTGAAAAAGAAAGAATAAATTAAAACAGTCACGAAACTTTTGTGACTTAATTTTCTCTTACCTTGAATCTGGCCAACAGGTTTCAATGGCAGCACTGAGGCACGAAATCTAAGAATAAAAGTCACAAACGTTCGTCAGCTTTCACCTGAATCTCTTGGATACCGTTTCCTTATGCCATCTCTTGCAGTTAGGTTTGAGAGGTTTTTTTCGGGAAGCGGGGATTGGTGTTTCTGTTTTTAGCCTCGACAACTTTATTGAGATGATTCCCTGGCTCTGTGGGCACTGAGGTTTGCAGATGAACCAAGCAACACTGGAGGTAAGCAGCCAGGTGGCACCAAGCGAGCTTCCTTTAAATCCCGCGCAAAGCTCTTCACAAAGAATGGAACTGCGAGTCCCCGGCGACCCCCAGGCAGCTCAAACCGGCGGGAAACGCCTTCTCCAGCTCATCTCACAGCCACTAACTGCCACGTGTGAGTTCCAACTGCTTCTCCAAAACTCGCGTTATTACATGAAGTGAGGCAAGAAATCAAATCAACAGTTTAAAAAAAAAAAAAAAAAAAAAACATAAAAACCCAAGCTGCTGCCATGTAGTTTCACTTCCCCATATCCCTGATAAGAGAGAGGGCCATGAAGCTCTCAAAGGCCCATCGGGGCTCGGAGCGTTGTCTTCTCGGCGTCCTGAGGCCTGTACAGCACGGGCAGCTCCTTTGCCAGAGGTACCAGAGCCACGCCACCTCCCCAGGACCTGAGAAAAAGCCCCAAGGCCCCGCTTGGCCTGAAGCACCGGGCTTTCAGGAAAGAGGCGAGGAGCCCAGCCATCCCTACAAAGCCCTTTTAGCTGGTCCCCTTTGGTTTACACGCTGCGCATTTCCAACACTCTGGCCTTAAGAAGGAGTGAGATGTGTATTTTCGTCCCAGGTTTGCAAAGAATCGCTCCTGAAGGAGCATTCCATCTATGGTCTCCTCCACCTCTTTCACTCTACTTCCCGGGCTCCAGGCCTGGAAGAATGAGAATTCTGGGCAGCTGAGGCTCATGGCTGGCTGGATGGTTGGTGTGGGAACAGCATCAGGTGTGCAGTGGGTGCAGCCTAAGGCTTTGGGAACCAATCATCAAGACCCCAGCCTCAAAGCCCCGCCCCCGGCCAGCTACCTGCCCAGTGGCCATGTAATGAGATTACTTACCCTCAGACCTCAAAGCTGTAAGAAATTTAAGCTTTATAGTAAGTAAGTAGGTGTTAGTCGCTCAGTCGTGCCCAACTTTTTGTGACCCCATGGACTGCAGCCCACCAGGCTCCTCTCTCCATGAGATTTTCCAGGCAAGGATACTGGAGTGAGTTGCCATTTCCTTCTCCAGAGCATCTGCCCAACCCAAGGATCAAACCTGGGTCTCCTGCACTGAAGGCAGATTCTTTACCCACTGAGCTACAAGGGAAGCCTAAAGCTTTATAGGGCAAAGGTCAAACCTAAGGGGCTATCAGTAAAATACAGTTTAGGATGAATTCCTGACCCACCACGTGGCTGTTAACACCTTTTCCTACGATCTGAGAAAGATTTTAAGGCAGAGTCCCTTAGGCTGTGTAAATAAAATGGAAAGGTTACTAAGCATGTTAATTGTGTGACCCTAGACCATGAGTGGAGGAGCCTGGTAGGCTGCAGTCTATGGGATCGCAAAGAGTCTGACACGACTGAGCGACTTCACTTTCACTTTTCACTTTCGTGCATTGGAGAACGAAATGGCAACCCACTCCAGTACCCTTGCCTGGAGAATCCCAGGGACAGGGGAGTCAGATGGGCTGCCCTCTATGGGGTCGCACAGAGTCGGACACGATTGAAGCAACTTAGCAGCAGCAGCAGCAGCAGACCCTCTTACCCAAATGAAAGGTCTTCTAAAGATATCAATATTAACTGTGTGTCTTCTTGACTTTGAGGGCAGACAAAGTTTTTCTAAACTGCATAAGGATGTTTTTCCATAGTACCCTCATTCCCAAGACAGAGAGAAATATGTCTGAGATTTAGAGCAGTGGCTTTTAAACAGGAGAATGAATCCCAATAAGATCCCTGGGAAACTCAAAACCATTTTAAGAGTCTTGTATTAGTAGAAATGTTATCTATCAACTTAAACTAAAAAGGCTGGAGGCAGTTCAAAATGAAAAATAAGCTTCTAGTGCCTCAATCTTCTATAAACAGAAAGCATGCTGGAAAGCTACTCAACTACAAAAACAAGACATTTTTCATATAAGGAAAGGATCATTCACAATGAAGAATAATCTGGCTCAGGGAGCCTCACTTCTGCCTTACACCTGCATCAGGATTTGAAATGATGAGCTCCTCCAGTAGCTCATGCCTGACCCTGATGCTATAATATATGGAGAGTTTAAGGGCCTTGAGGGGAGATGAGTGTCTGTTCCATGTGTGAGAAACAGAAATAATTTCAGCAGAGTGGTTGATTAAATAAGACCACAGTTGAATGCAACACTCCTATTGGAAGACAGAGCCTGTTTCATCTCTTTCTAAATCTCTTCTGAGCCTGTGAATTGCTTTGACCAGCAGAATGTGGTGGGAGAGACAGTATAACTCCCAACTCTGGGACATAAGAAGTCTCGGTGTCTTGGAACTTTTGTTCTTGGGACATTCCCTTGCAGAACTCAACTGCCAAATCATTAAGAACCCAAGCCGTGTGGATAAGTCAAGTGTGACTGCTCCTGCCGACATCCCAGCTGAACTTCCACATGAAGGGCAGCATCAGCTACCAGCTCTGGGAGCCATCAGTCCGCTGGAGCCTTTAGTTCTCTGCAGATCCATCCTCTGAGTTCAGGGCCTCAAACCAGAACCACCCACCAAGTCTAATGGACACAGATCCAATAGATATAATAATAAATTGATGTTTTCAGCCACAGAGTTATGAAGTGGTTTGCTAAGTGGCAGTAAGCAAGCAAAAAATAAAATCAAAAAGGCAAAGTTATAGTAATCCATCCAGAAAATCTATTCATACGTGAGAATAATCTTAAAACGGAAAGCAAGCTGTGGAAATCCGAGACTATGACTGAGTTTCTCCATTTATACAGTATTCTCTTCAATAACTGTCAAGGTTGTAGGTGAAGATTAAAGTTCAAATTTTAAGTTTATTAACATACTGTTTTCAGTGAATATGGCATTTTCTCACATATTGACTTGGCTTATTTATGTATTTCTATAGGGATTTTCTGTTTTCTTTTGAGAAGAGGAGGCAATGCTGTGCACTATGAACCCTTTTGATGTCTCAAGAGGAGATGAAGCTCTCCGCAGGCCAGAATCAATCAATCCTGTATCATTTATATCCTCATTTCAGAACCCCTCAGGCTGCTCGATAGAATTATTAACGTAACCAGCAAAGTTCTTAGTAAGAATCAAAGCTATGTATTTTCTAAGCTGCAATTTTTATAAGTGCATCTTTTTAAATAATAATAGATATGTCTTTGGATTAGACACATCTGAAAGTAGACCATTTGTTAAAAATTTTGACAGATTAATAAATATAAGTCTCCAAAACATGAAAAGAGGTTAAAAAAGAGAGAGAGAGAGAAAAGGAATAAGCAAGCTACAGACACAGAATGAGTTAAAAACAGGTCATTGTGAGAAACAGACAAATTACCTTTATTTTTTGAGAAAAACAAAATTGTTATATCTTTTTCTCATTTAAGAAAATACACATATGCATTGGTAGCCTCAGTGTTACAGTTTCAGCCACGGGTCAAATAAATATGGACAGATTGTTGTGTCTTTGTAAAATTGACTGGTTGGTTCCATCAGTTCCAGAACAGAAGGTCAGAATGACACCGACAACCTCAAAAGCATAGTTATCCCGGTATTTCCTGATCTATTGGCTGCTTTTTATTCTAGTGAACATAAATTTGCTTTTCCTCTTTTTTTTTTTTTTTGTTCTGACTTATTTGAGCTCACAGTGGCACACAAGAAAATGAATAACACAGGATTTTATTGACAATTGGCAGCCAAAAAGGCAGCACTGTAGGTAGTGATAGAAACTTTACTTTCAGCATCACTAAACCATCATTTTGGGAAAATGATGAAAGAGAAGCAGGTGTCTCAGAGGCCAGAAGAAATCAAAACTCTCAAAACAAACAGAAAAATCAAGAAACAAAAAACTCAAACATTAAAAAGGTAAAGTTGGTTGGACCATGTAGTCAAAACCACTGAAACCAAAAGTAGGAATAAAAATGGCACCCAGATAAAAGCCAAACCAGATTTGGAACCAGAAACAGTTGTGGGAAAGAATTTATGCTAATCCGGAAAAAGAGTTAGTGAGACACACAACACCTGATTTAGAAAATGGAACTGAATTAGGAATAGAGTAGAAGCTCTCTAGTAGAATGATGAAATCCACCTTGGGAGCTAAAGAATCCTGTGCATCTGGGTTCAAGAGGTCCAGGAATGTTGTCCTCAGCAGCAGCACAGTATCATCAGGGCCGATGACTAGATCCACTGGGGCAGCTCAGTGAAAGTGTAAAAGTTACAGTGAAACTCTATAACTTTCTTCCATGGCATTTGGAGAATTTAACAAGTGGTGACAAATTAAGTTACAGAGTTAGGCAAAAAGAATCTCATAAAAATTATGTTCTGCTGCCACCAACAACAATAACAATTGTAAGAACTGGCAATGAAGTAATTGTAATAAATCTGTATTAATGGTTACTAAGTTCAGTTCAGTTCAGTTTAGTTCAGTTCAGTCGCTCAGTCATGTCCGACTCTTTGCGACCCCATGAATCGCAGCACGCCAGGCCTCCCTGTCCATCACCAACTCCCAGAGTTCACTCAGACTCGCGTCCATCGTGTCCCTGATGCCATCCAGCCATCTCATCCTCTGTCATCCCCTCCTCCTCCTGCCCCCAATCCCTCCCAGCTTCAAAGGATTTTCCAATGAGTCAACTCTTCGCATGAGGTGGCCAAAGTACTGGAGCTTCAGCTTTAGCATCATTCCTTCCAAAGAAATCCCAGGGCTGATCTCCTTCAGAATGGACTGGTTGGATCTCCTTGCAGTCCAAGGGACTCTCAAGGGTCTTCTCCAACACCACAGTTCAAAAGCATCAATTCTTCGGCGCTCAGCCTTCTTCACAGTCCAACTCTCACAACTATACATGACTACTGGATAAACCATAGCCTTGACTAGACGGACCTTAGTCAGCAAAGTAATGTCTTTGCTTTTGAATATACTACCTAGGTTGCTCATAACTTTTCTTACAAGGAGTAAACGTCTGTTAATTTCGGGGCTGCAATCACCATTTGCAGTGATTTTGGAGCCCAAAAAATAAAGTCTGACACTGTTTCCACTGTTTCCCCATCTATTTCCCATGAAGTGATGGGACCGGATGCCATGATCTTCATTTTCTGAATGTTGAGCTTTAAGCCAACTTTTTCACTCTCCTCATTTACTTTCATCAAGAGACTTTTTAGTTCCTCTTTACTTTCTGCCATAAGGGTGGTGTCATCTGCATATCTGAGGTTATTGATATTTCTCCTGGCAATCTTGATTCCAGCTTGTGTTTCTTCCAGTCCAGCATTTCTCATGATGTACTCTGCATATAAGTTAATTAAGCAGGTGACAATATACAGCCTTGACGTACTCATTTTCCTATTTAGAACCAGTCTGTTGTTCCATGTCCAGTTCTAACTGTTGCTTCCTGGCCTGCATACAGATTTCTCAAGACGCAGGTCAGGTGGTCTGGTATTCCCATCTCTTTCAGAATTTTCCACAGTTTATTATGATCCACACAGTCAAAGGCTTTGGAATAGTCAATAAAGCAGAAATAGATGTTTTTCTGGAGCTCTCTTGCTTTTTCCATGACCCAGCGGATGTTGGCAATTTGATCTCTGGTTCCTCTGCCTTTTCTAAAACCAGCTTGAACATCAGGAAGTTCACGGTTCATGTATTGCTGAAGCCTGGCTTGGACAATTTAGCTACTTACAATGTGCCAAAATTTTACCTGCATAATCACATTTTTCCTTACCATAACACCATTAAATAGAAATTATTTTATGGTTTTAAGTTATCATATATTGCTAACATAAAAGCCTCCAGTATTCAATTCAACAAGTGATCAAGTTGCTGAAGATCCAGTTATCTAATGATCAATTTCAAATTCTCAATTTTCCAAATTTGTCAACTGGAAACATTTATCAATTGATCAAAATGGTTTCAATAAAATTAATAGGAGATTGAATAGCATTACCAAGAATGTGAAATGATTGTAATTGATGTATTTTGAATATTGAAATATTAAATTTAAGGATATTATTTATAATAAATATCACATTTCATCAATTGAAAATAATTATTATTTCTTAAAGAAATTATTAATAGTGACTTTAAATCCTCTATATAATTTACTCTTGCCAAACTTTTTTATCTTTGTCATTTTTATGCATTTATCTTTGAATTCTTTATTTTTTCCTTGTAATTAAATTATCAAAGTTTAAGTATGAAATATAAAGTTCACTACATTCATATTATTATTCTTTCCTTTTTCTATATTCAGCAGTTTTTGTTTTACCTGAAAACTGCTTCTAGTTGTCAGATCCAAACTGCTGTGTCTTAGAGGCATGAAATTTTAATATCTGATTTAGCCTAGATACTTTAAAATTCAAATTTAATTGTAATGTATGTTTTATTTCTGATAAAAATTAAGATTGATTGATAGTAAATGCTTTAAATTTGAAAATTATAAAACGGCCTTCAGTCATTTGAAATTAATAAGTAGATAAACAAAAATCTCATGGACAGAGGAGCCAGGCAGGCTACAGTCCTTGAGGTCACAAAAGAGCTGAATACAACTTAGCAATTAAAAAACAAGGTAAACAATCCTATTATACTTCTTAAATTGTGTATTTATAAATTATGTTTTGCAAATTGACTTTTCCTAAATTTATATGACTCTTCATAAAATTATATTTTCAAAAATTGGCTTTTAGCAAATTCCTTTCATGAATTATTTTGCTTGCTGTGTTATACCCACCCTATAGAAGTGAAAGCTGAATTGTGAAGGGGTTCAATGGCTTGCCCAAGATAATTCAGATAGTAAGAGGGAAACCTGGTTTTCAAGTTCTTAGGATCTGTATCATTATTCCATGCTGTTTTTAAGAGTATGAAAATTTTGATTTGTAAAAATTAATTCATTTCCGTTTTCATTGTTTAAAATTCTACTTTAAATGGCATCATGAATTTAAAGAGTGTGTGGATTCTTAGTGAGAAATTATTCTAAACTACCTTGAGGGTCTTCACTAAGTAGGCAGTCGGGATATGTACTGTCAAATTGGGGAAATTTCTTAATGATCTAGCACCAATCAACTAAAGATAGCTTAGATGATTAATGATACTAGCTTTTATCCTAAAAGAGAAAAAGAGACATTGCAATATATATATAAACATAACAGCATAAACACACATATCCTGTAGAAATACTGACCTGGCAGCGTTGCAGAAAAAAGAGATGAGACTGGAGTCAGGAAGGTCAGATAGGAAATGCTGACATACTTCACAGTTAATGACAAGAGCGAACGTGAAAATATTAGAAACAGTGATAGATAAACACACAGAAAGTAGAAATAGAATAAACAGGATTTGATAATTTTATGGAGTTAGATTGTAGGAAGAGCAGGGAAAGGTTATGGTCTGAGTATTGAGGTAAATTGCCCTAGTTTTCATCAGAATAGTAAATTGAAATGAAATGACATTTTGGTAGAAGAGATAATGAGATTGATTTCATATCTGGTAAGTTTAAATGATTGTGACTCTTCAATGGAAAAATACACTAGGTAATATTAATACCAGCAGAGGGGTGTGTGTGTGTGTGTGCATGCGCGCATGTGAGCTCAGACAGAGGCTGCTACAGTCTCTATAAATAAATGTTCTTGAATTATCAGCATATACATGGTCATTGAAGCCATGGATATGGATAAGAGTGAAAAACAAGAAGTCAAAGAGGGTAAGATCAGAAGAGAACTTCAGGAATCTCAAATCTTTAAAGCATAAAAGGAATAAAAAGATCCCAGAACACTGAAAATGAGCAATTAGATGAACAGAAAGAAATCTCTAATAAAATGGTGACTTAAGTGCCTTGAAGCAATATGGAGTTATTTCTTAGAATTTAATTAACAAAATAAGCACATGCCCAATATATACTGAAAAAACATTCAATGTGTTCCTAAGTTGACTATTGGTAATATTGTTGAGAGTAATCACCATGGTAGGGTGGAAGTAGCTGTGAAGTTCCAATGAAATATTAATTTTTTGTTGTTGTTTTTATTTTTTTATTAAAGGATAATTGCTTTACAGAATTCTGTTGTCTTCTGTCAAACCTAAACATGAATCAGCCATAGGTATACATATATCCCCTCCTTTTTGAAACTCCCTACCATCTCCCTCCCCACCCTACCCCTCTAGGTTGATACAGAGCCCCTGTTTGAGTTTCCTGAGCCATACAGCAAATTCCCATTGGCTGTCTATTTTACAGATGGTAATGTAAGTTTTCATATTACTCTTTCCATACATCTTACCCTCTCCTCCCTTCTCTCCATGTCCATAAGTCTATTTTCTATGTCTGTTTCTCCACTGCTGCCCTATAAATTAATTCTTCAGTACCATTTTTCTAGATTCCATATGTGTGTTAGAATACAATATTTATCTTTCTCTTTCTGACTCAATTCATTCTGTGTAATAGGTTTTAGGTTCATCCACCTCATTAGTACTGACTCAAATGCATTCATTTTTATGGCTGAGTAATATTCCAATTGGCTTAAAGCTCAACATTCTGAAAATGAAGATCATGGCATCTGGTCCCATCACTCCATGGGAAATAGAGGAGGAAACAGTGTCAGACTTTATTTGGGGGGCCTCCAAAATCACTGCAGATGGTGATTGCAGCCCTGAAATTAAAAGACACTTACTCCTTGGAAGAAAAGTTATGACCAACCTAGATAACATATTCAAAAGCAGAGACATTACTTTGCCGACTAAGGTCCGTCTAGTCAAGGCTATGGTTTTTCCTGTGGTTGTGTATGGATGTGAGAGCTGGACTATGAAGAAGGCTGAGCGCCACAGAATTGATGCTTTTGAACTGTGGTGTTGGAGAAGACTCTTGCGAGTCCTTTGGACTGCAAGGAGATCCAACCAGTCCATTCTGAAGGAGATCAGCCCTGGGATTTCTTTGGAAGGAATGATGCTAACGCTGAAACTCCAGTACTTTGGCCACCTCCTGCGAAGAGTTGACTCATTGGAAAAGACTCTGATGCTGGGAGGGGATGACAGAGAATGAGATAGCTGGATGGCATCAGTGCATTGATGGACGTGAGTCTGAGTGAACTCCAGGAGTTGGTGATGGACAGAGAGGCCTGGCATGCTGTGATTCATGGGGTCACAAAGAGTCAGACACGACTGAGCGACTGAACTGAACTGAATATTCCAATTACATATATGTACCACAACTTCTTTATCCATTCATCTGTCAGTGGATATCTAGATTGCTTCCATGTTCTAGCTATTGTAAAAAGTGCTGCAATGAACAATGGGATATATGTGTCTTTTTCAATTTTGATTTCCTTAGGGTATATGCCTAGCAGTGGGATTGCCGGGTCATATGGTGGTTTTATTCCTAGTTTTTTAAGGAATCTCCATACCATTTTCCATAGTGGCTATATCAATTTACATTCCCACTAACAGTGCAAGAGTGTTCCCATTTCTCCACACCCTCTCCAGCATTTAGTGGTTGTAGACTTTTGGATGATGGCCATTCTGACTGGTGTGAGGTGATATATCATTGTTTTGGTTTACACTTCCCTAACAATGAGCAAGTTGAGCATCTTTTCGTGTGTTTGTTAGCCATCTGTATGTCTTCTTTGGAGAAATGTCTGTTTAGGTCTGTTTCCCACTCTTTCATTGGGTTGTTTGTTTTTCTGGCATTGAGTTGTAAGAGCTGCTTGTATGTTTTGGAAATTAGTCCTTTGTCAGTTGTTTCATTTGCTATCATTTTCTACCATTCTGAGGGTTGTCTTTTCACTCTACTCATAGTTTCCTTTGCTGTGTAAAAGCTTTTAAGTTTAACGAGGTCCTACTTTTTACTTTTGTTTATAGTTCCATTACTCTAGGAGGTGGGTCATAGAGGATCTTGCTTTAATTTATCCCATCCAGTGTTCTGCCTATGTTTTCCTCTAACAGTTTTATAGTTTCTGGTCTTACATTTAGGTCTTTAATCCATTTTGAGTTTATCTTTGTGTATGGTGTTAGGGAGTGTTCTAATTTCATTCTTTTACATGTAGCTGTCCAGTTTTCCCAGCACCATTTATTGAAGAGGCTGTCTTTGCCCCATTGTATATTCTTGCCTCCTTTGCCAAAAACAAGGTACCCATAAGTGCTTGGGTTTATTTCTGGGCTTTCTATCTTGTTCCATTGGTCTGTGTTTCTGTTTTTGTGCCATTATCATACTGTCTTGATGACTGTAGCTTTGTAGGATAATCTCAAGTCAGGAAGCTTGATTCCTCCAGCTCCATTCTTCTTTTTCAAGACTGCTTTGGCTATTCGGTGTCTTTTGTGTTTCCATATGAATTGTGAAATTTTTGTGAAAAATGCCATTGGTGATTTGATAGGGGTCACATTGAATCTGTAGATTGCATTTGGTAGTATAGTCATTTTCACAATATTGATTCTTCATACCCAGGAAAATGGAATATCTCTCCATCTGTTTATGTCATCTTTGATTTCTTTCATCTGTGTCTTATAATTTATGTGTACAGTTCTTTTGTTCCCTTAGGTAAGTTTATTCCTAGATATTTAATTCTTTTTGTTGCAATGGCAAATGGGATTGATTCCTTAATTTCCTTTTCTGATTTTTCATTGTTAGTATATAGAAATGCAAATGATTTTTTGTGTATTGATTTTGTATCCTACAATCTTGCTAAATTCACTGATTAGCTCTAGTAATTTTCTAATACTATCTTTAGGGTTTTCTACGCACACTATCATGTCATCTGCAAACAGTGAGAGCTTTACTTCTTTTCTTCTGATCTTGATTCCTTTTATTTCTTTTTCTTCTCTGACTGTTGCAGCTATAACTTCTAGAACTAACGTTGAATAATAGTGGGGAAAATGGATACCTTTGTCTTGTTCCTGATCTTAGGGTGAATGTTTTCAGTTTTTCACTATTGAGAATAATGTTTGCTGTAGGTTTATCATACATAGCATTTGCTATGTTGAGGTAGGTTCCTTCGATGCCCATTTTTTGAAGATTTTTAATCATAAGTTGGTGCTGAATTTTGTCAAAGCCTTTTTCTGCATCTATTGAGATGCTCCACAATCCCTAAATTCCGGCTCCCAGCCTCTGCACCTTCCAGGGAACCCACGTCCTTGTCTGGGGTAAGTATGGCTACAGGAAGGACTGTCTGATTCTCATTCCATTTTGGCTGCCACAGATCAGCTGTTTCACTGCCAGCCTTAAATGTTTCTCCTCTGACAAAAACAGTTGCCCTGATGTGGGAATCGGGCCCCGGTTCAGTTCCCCTACCAACCCAGGGCAGGTCCAGTCCTAACATTCCTGTTTTCCTCCCCTAGATCCTTTGTCCTACTGAGTTTTTCATGGGTTTATATACCTTTTTGCTGGTCAGTTACTCCTGTCCACTCTCAATTGGTATTCTGCATGCCCTTCTGTGTCTGAAGGTGTAATCCTGATGTATCCATGGAGAGAGAAGTACTCCATATCCATCTATTCCTCTACCATCTTGTCTCCCGATCTCAATATTTTTTTAATCCTCTGACTATAAAAAAACAGATTTTCAATGCATTTCTTTGAAAGAAATTATGATTTTTTTAATTACTTTTAAATAGGAAGATACAGAATGCACCAGATAAATACTGGATAATACAAAGTTACTACATAGTCTTTCTTTATCCACAACTTTGATGTTTCAATGTCATATATACCTGAGAAATATAATAGTGAACCAAGAAAAATGCCAACTAAAAATCAGGAAACTTTAAATATATAATAAGGAATTGTTGCACTTTAGTAAATATATATAATTTTCATATTTGTATATATTATATAAAAATATACATATTTATTTTCATATAGAAAATATAGAAAATAGAAAAATCAAGAAAGTTCCAGAAAAAGATCTACTGCTTTATTGACTATGCCAAAGCCTTTGACTGTGTGGATCCACAAACTGTGGAAAATTCTTAAAGAGATAGGAATATCAGACCACCTTACCTACTTCCAGAGAAATCTGTATGCAGGTCTATGAAATTAAAAGACACTTGCTCCTTGGAAGAAAAGCTATGACCAACCTAGACAGCATATTAGAAAGCAGAGACATTACTTTTCCAACAAAGGTCCGTCTAGTCAAGGCTATGATTTTTCCAGTGGTCATGTATGGATGTAAGAGTTGGATTATAAATAAAGCTGAGCTCTGAAGAATTGATGCTTTTGAACTGTGGTGTTGGAGAAGACTCTTGAGAGTCCCTTGGACTGCAGCAAGATCCAACCAGTCCATCCTAAAGGAAATCAGTCCTGATATTCATTGGAAGGACTGATGTTGAAGCTGAAACTCCAATACTTTGGCCACCTGATGTGAAGAACTGACTCACTGGAAAAGACCCTGATGCTAGGAAAGACTTAAGGCAGAAGGAGAAGTAAGGGGATGACAAAGGATGAGATGGTTGGATGGCATCACCGATGTGATGGACATGAGTTTGAGCAAGCTCCGGGAGTTGGTGGTGAACAGGGAAGCCTGGCATGGTGTAGTCCATGGGCTTGCAGAGTCAGACACATCTGAGTGACTGCACTGAACTGAACTGAGTAAATATATCTGATGGAGATTAGAATAGATTTATTTACTGTCATTTGATTCTTTATAATAAGTTATAACTCTTGTCATTAAAACACAATTATTAATTATGAGTTATCACTTATGGAAGATAAAAATTCATGTGCATATTTTCAAACTAAGGAATCTATCTTTAAAAAAAAACCTTTGGAAATACATACTGAAAAATGAACCACAGTTGTCATCATGTAATATTTTAAACCTTTGTAGCAGAACAGAAGGTATTTAAAAAAACTGCAGAGAAAATTTTCAGTTTCACAATGACAGAAGTTTCTTGAGTTGAAAGTTGAAAGCTTCAGAAAAAACAACTCTCCTTCCATTTAGACAATAAATTACCTTATTTTGTAATGGGTACTGTACCACTGGTTAACAAGATAAAAAGATGCTGCACCTCTCTTTGTAAAACTCACTATAAAGTTTTTAAAAATGTAGAAAGTCATACAAATAAATAACCACAGTTGAGTGTGACCAGGTGTTATATTAATATGCAGGTATAAATTGGACATTTACTTCATATTTGATTATCAAAATAAGTCTATGGTAGACAAATGTTTTCTCTATTGTATTAGTGAGGAAACTGAAGGTCAGAAAGTGTTCCTTTTACAGTGTTAAAAAGTCATCATTATCTGTTTCTAATGCAAGACGATCTGTCAAAACCAGTACTCCCAACCACTAACCTATGTTTCAACTAGTGAAGAAAAGTGTATTCATGGTAGGTTGGTTTATAACTTACAAGCCCAAAGGAGGCCTACATGAATAAATAAATGCCATGAACCCACATATCTTCACCAAAAAAACATGCTAATAGTGTAGATAACTTAAAGTTCCTATACATACAGGTGTTAGAGCAGGACCACAAGTTAGTCTAAAGTATAAGCTTATGGGGTAGAGCAGGCTAAATAAAAAAGTTAGTCATGTAAAGAATTTTTTATGTTCAGTTCAGTTCAGTTAAATTGCTCAGTCGTGTCTGACTCTGTGACCCCATGGACTGCAGCACGCCAGGCTTCTCTGTCCATCACCAACTCCCAGAGCTTACTCAAACTCATGTCCATTGAGCCAGTGATGCCATCCAACCATCTCATCCTCTGTCACCCCCTTCTCCTGCCTTCAATCTTTCCTAGCATCAGGGTCTTTTCCAATGAGTCAGTTCTTTGCATCAGGTGGCCAAAGTATTGGAGCTTCAGCATCAGTATCAGTCCTTCCAATGAATATTCATGACTGGTTTCCTTTAGGATGGACTGGTTGGATCTCCTTGCTGTCCAAGGGACTCTCAAGAGTCTTCTCCAACACCACAGTTCAAAAGCATCAATTCTTTGGTGTTCAGTTTTCTTTATAGTCCAGCTCTCACATCCATACATGACTACTGAAAAAACCAAAGCTTTGACTAGATGGACCTTTGTTGGAAAATTAGTGTCTCTGCTTTTTAATATGCTGTCTAGGTTGGTCATAACTTTTCTTCCAAGGAGCAAGCATCTTTTAATTTCATGGCTGTATTCACCATCTGCTATGTAATTAACAGTAAAAACACTGTAAGAGCAGAGTAGTAAGTATTTCCACATGAAAAAAGTGAAAGTGTTAGTTACTCAGTTGTGTCCGATTATTTGTGACCCTGTGGACTGTAGGCACCAAGCTCCTCTGCCATTAAATTCTCCAGGCAAGAATACTGGAGTGGGCAGCCATTCCCTTTGGCAGGAGATCTTCCCAACCTAGAATTCAAACTGGGGTCTCCTGCACTGTAGGCAGATTCTTTACCATCTGAGCCATCAGGGATTTCCACATATATTAGACAAATTATCAACTTGTATGCTATTCAAAAAACAAATTGTGCCTAATGCAGAACAGAAGGGAAATCCTAAAGGGCTGTGTATAACTACTTTACACTATTAAAAGGAAGGAATGCTTCATTTGTGACTAAATGTTTACTGATATCCTTTTACTCATTAGCAGTTTTGCTATTGGCAAGATCTATTTTCCTGTTGGTCTCACTTGATTAATCAGGTAGTCTAAGGAGCACAGAGAACAGAGCATCAGCTTTGCCTGAAGCAGAATTACAGTAAGTTCACAGAAGAGATGACTGCTGAGATAGTTTGGTGGAACTCAAGTGCAGTTTGCCAATTAAGGCTGTAGGTGTGAAGTGGAGATGGCTTAGGGAAATCATGGCAAGCTATTCTTTATTATTTGCAATAAAATTATTTAATACAATTTTTATAACAATGTGTTTATAAGTCTTTTTCTTTCAAAATAAAAAAAGAGGTTTGAAATTGATAAAGGTGGGCTGTTTCCTCTGATTGAGATATTTATTCATGAAAACAAAATGATCAAAGGCTAAATATTTAAAAAAAATCAAATTAATGGGTGATCTTGAGAGCAATTATCATACCACCATTGCAATTACTATGTTTGTATAACTAGTATTAATTACTAGGCATTATCCTAAGCACTTAAAATTGATCACCTTACTTAATTATAGGAATACCTCTGTACATTTGTGCAGCATATATTTCATATCACAGATGAAATAAAAAGTCATTTAATACAATCTAATATCCACCAAAGGTAAAAACCCTATCAAACTAACAGCCTAAAACATTTTCTTCAAACAGATAAAGTCTAGCTACAAAACAATCCTATAGCTAATATCTTAATAGTGAAACATGCAAACAATTTCCTTTAAAATTACAATTAGGAGAAGAATACTGCTCTCGTTAATCCTATTCAGCTTTTGCAAGATGTTCCAGTCAGCTACATTAAGTAAACATATATTTAAAAAATCATAAATAAATAAAAGAAAACTGCAAATATAAGAAATAAAATTCTCATTATTTATAATTAATATGATTAATGTCATAAAATCCTGTAAATCATCTAAAGAAAAATTATTAAAAATTAGTATTTAGCAATGTTGCAAGATTTCAGGTCAATTTACTAGGTAGTTGCCAGATATAAGATCAACTGCATTTCTGCATATCAACATACAGCCAGATATTATAATTTCAGAAAGAGATATTCTAACAGAATCATAAAGTACCCAGGAACAAAAGCAAAAATATTATTTATAGTTAAGACTTATAACTAATGAGAAATTTCACTGAACTGATAACACATTCAGTTCAGTTCAGTTCAGTCACTCAGTCGTGTCCGACTCTGCGACCCCATGAATCGCAGCACGCCAGGCCTCCCTGTCCATCACCAACTCCCGGAGTTCACTCAGACTCGCATCCATCGAGTCCCTGATGCCATCCAGCCATCTCATCCTCGGTCGTACCCTCCTCCTCCTGCCCCCAATCCCTCCCAGCATCAAAGTCTTTTCCAATGAGTCAACTCTTCACATGAGGTGGCCAAAGTACTGGAGTTTCAGCTTTAACATCATCCTTCCAAAGAAATCCCAGGGCTGATCTCCTTCAGAATGGACTGGTTGGATCTCCTTGCAGTCCAAGGGACTCTCAAGAGTCTTCTCCAACACCACAGTTCAAAAGCATCAATTCTTCAGCCCTCAGCCTTCTTCACAGTCCAACTCTCACATCCATACATGACTACTGGATAAACCATAGCCTTGACTAGACGGACCTTAGTCAGCAAAATAGTGTCTCTGCTTTTCAATGTGCTATCTAGGTTGGTCATAACTTTTCTTCCAAGGAGTAAGCGTCTTTTAATTTCATGGCTGCAGTCACCATCTGCAGTGATTCTGGAGCCCAAAAAAATAAAGTCTGACACTATTTCCACTGTTTCTCCATCTATTTCCCATGGAGTGATGGGACTGGATGCCATGATCTTCATTTTCTGAATGTTGAGCTTTAAGCCAACTTTATCACTATCCTCTTTTACTTTCATCAAGAGGCTTTTTAGTTCCTCTTCACTTTCTGCCATAAGGGTGGTGTCATCTGCATATCTGAGGTGATTGATATTTCTCCTGGCAATCTTGATTCCAGCTTGTGTTTCTTCCAGTCCAGCGTTTCTCATGATGTACTCTGCATATAAGTTAATTAAGCAGGGTGACAATATACAGCCTTGACGTACTCCTTTTCTTATTTGGAACCAGTCTATTGTTCCACGTCCAGTTCTAACTGTTGCTTCCTGGCCTGCATACAGATAACACATTAAAGGACAGAAAAATAAATAGAAAAATATTTCTACAAATTGTCTCAAAATCAAAAGATTCCTTCAATATCCCATTAAATTGTAAGGTAAAATAAAAAATAAATTTAAAAAAATAAAATAAATTAAATTAAATTAAAAATAATAATAATAATAATAATAATTTCCAGTAGAGGAAAGCAAGGTTTCTTAATAGCAGCACTGTTGACATTTTGGGTCAAATATCTCTCTGTATTGGGAAGCTGCTTTGTGGCATTTTTTAATGTTTAGCAATATCTCCGGCCTCCATTCAATAGATGGCAGTAGAACTCCTCACTTTACTATTGTAATCAAGTTGACACAGACACTTGAAAATGTCTCCTGGGGGCAAAATGACCCCCAGTTGAGAACCACTGGGTTAAATATATAAATATAAATAAAAATTTTTAAATATAAATATAGAAGATTTCTTTGAGACCTTGAGATAAGAAAAGATTTCTTCAAAAGAAATAAAAATATATAACATAAGGAAAAATGATAAATTAAGAAATTAAATTTGTTAGCATACTGTAAAGAAGCTAAAAGCTAGGTGAAGATTATATATTTGCAACATATCTGAAGGAAAATATTATCTTGAGTGCATAAAAACATTGACAAAAAGAGTCAAATAAAAAATAAAACCAATAAGCTACTATGAAAATACAATTTAAAATCATGATTAGATCAAAATTTATATACTTCATACCCTCACTCTAATCTTCAGAAAGGGAAAAAACCTGCCAATATTAATAACTGGTGGAAAAGTTCAACAATTGAAACACTCAACTTTGCAAATGGTAGTGTAAATTGCAGCAACTTTCATAGTATTTTGTAGTAATATTGAATACTTGAAAAACTCTATAAACCAAGAAAAAAGCATTAATAACAACAACAAATAAATAAATAAAGCCAGAAGAAAGTTACCATCAGTGCTAATTGAAATAAATGTGCTAGATGATATAGACAGGGAGTTTAATATTACTTTATATTGCAAAGATCACATTTCTGCAGCTCTAATAGTCTATGGCACATATTCAGAAAACTAATATCATGGTATCCGGTCCCATCACTCCATGGCAAATAGATAGGGATCAATGGAAAAAGTGACAGATTTTATTTTATTGGGCTCCAAAATCACTGCAGATGGTAACTGCAGCCATGAAATTAAAAAATGCTTGCTCCTTGGAAGAAAAGCTATGACCAACCTAGACAGCATACTAAAAACAAAGACATTATTTTGCCAACATAGGTCATCTAGTCAAAGCTGTGGTTTTTCCAGTACTCATGTATGGATGTGAGATTTGGGCTATAAAGAAAGCTAAGCATTGAAGAATTGATGCTTTTGAATTGTGGTGTTGGAGAAGACTCTTTAGAGTCCCTCAGACTGCAAGGAGATCAAACCAGTCAATCCTAAAGGAAATCAACCCTGAATATTCATTGGAAGGACTGATGCTGAAGCTGAAACTCCAATACTTTGGCCACCTGATGTGAAGAACTGACTCACTGGAAAAGACCCTGATGGTGGGAAAGATTGAAGGCAGGAGAAGGGGCTGACAGAGGATGAGACAGATGGTTGGATGGCATCACCAACTAGATGGACATGAGTTTGAGTAAGCTCCGGGAGTTGGTGACAGACAGGGAAGCCTGGCGTGCCAGAGTCCATGGGGTCACAAAGAGTCAGACACAACTGAGCGACTGAACTGAATTGAGGGCACATATATTTACCCTAAAAGCTTTCACGATCGTCTTCTGTTCAATACCTCATTTTGCAAGGCTTCACAATCCTCCATGACAAATGCAGAGTGTACTTAAAGACATGAATAATGTAGACTTAAAAAATTCTAAGATATGATGAGTTAGAGAACTGGGTCATGGCTGCTTGATCCCTTGACACTCCTCCCCTCCCATTTTTGCACACTCTCCTTTCTTTCTGTGTCAGCTTAATACGGAAGCATCTCTCCCCATAACATTGATGTTTTCTATGTGTGTGGACTTAATTGAAAGATATATTTTATTTTAAAAAAATTCAACATCTTTTATTTCCAATTTTGTGAAAAGAAAGACCATTCTCCAGCAGCAAAATATGCATACACTGAGCCAGCTGCTCTGTTTCAAAAATAGAAAATATGATGTGCAATCTGTAACTTCTGGAAAAATGTTTCTGATTTTTTTTAATGACTATTTTATTCTGAAATAACTTCTAAATGATCTTGAGGGTGACACTCCTGTGAGAACAAATAACCAAAAATTAAATCACATTTCACGTTGGGAGGAAATTAGTAATCGTATATGTGAGCTGTTTTTCTCACAGGAGTGATAATAGTTTATTGCAGTTTAAAGAGGGAAATGTGTGGAAAAAGTACCATTGGCCAATTTACTATGAAACAAGAATAAATGGACAAATCATAGCAAAACACTCACAATTCACCATTATAAATCTGACTTAGCCTATGGCATTTCAATTTACCAAGAGCCTTAGAGTTTATAACCAGATATTAGATAGAATAAGAGAGATGACTTTAGGGTTAATTTTAGGCAAGAATACTTATTCCAGCAAGAATATATCTAAACTGTATTATTCTTATAAGGACTTTTGTTTGTGCCACACTTGCTTGAGTGCATGCACGCTAAGTCACTTCAGTCGTGTCCAACTCTTTCCAACACTGTGGACCCTGTTCATGAGATTTTCCAGGCTAGAATACTGGATTTGTTATAGCCAAACGCTCCGGGAAGCAAACTCACTCAGAAGGACAGCGTGGATAGTGGAGTACAGTTTATTACACCGGTGGATCCAAGGCAAAGTTTCCTCTTTAGCCAGGGACCCCAACAAATTTTTTAACAACCTCCTATACCCAAAGTGTACATGTCCAAGCCCACATCCTCAAATTCCCTAAAGTCCACTCTGGACAGTGTTAGTAAGAGACACAAACAGGTTACAGTCATAGATTTACATTCTAAAGCTATCTGGACATACAAGTAGTCTAATTAATTCTTAAAATTATATAGTGGACATTGCATTCCTTCTGGCTCTGAGAGATCTAGGTACAGGATCTGCCTGTTCTGATTTTTATCTGTCTGGGATTGCTGATAGAAATTTATCTCTATGGCCTCCCCAGTGTGCAGTCCAAAGTTTGTTGAGATTGTAAGATGGAGTTCCTTTTCTTTTAAAAATGGAGTCAGTCCAGTCAGGGCCAGCTGCTCCTTTCCTTCTTCAGAGTGGGTTGCCTCCTCCTCCTCCAGGGGATCTTCCCAACCCAGGGATAGAACCCGTGTCTCTTATGTCTTCTACATTGGCAGGTGGGTTCTTAACCACTAGCACCACTTGGGAAGCCCTTGATTGGGAGAGTCCTGTGCTGCAGTGTTGGAGAAGACTCTTGAGCATCCCTTGGACTGCAAGGAGATCCAACCAGTCCATTCTGAAGGAGATCAACTCTGGGATTTCTTTGGAAGGAATGATGCTAAAGCTGAAACTCCAGTATTTTGGTCACCTCATGTGAAGAGTTGACTCATTGGAAAAGACTTTGATGCTGGGAGGGATTGGGGGCAGGAGGAGAAGGGGACGACAGAGGATGAGATGGCTGGATGGCATCACTGACTTGATGGACATGAATCTGAGTGAACTCCAGGAGTTGGTGATGGACAGGGAGGCCTGGCGTGCTGCGATTCATGGGATCGCAAAGAGTCAGACACAACTGAGCGACTGAACCAAACTGAACTGAACTGTGCTGTTTTATTTAGCTGAACAACAGAGATTGGCCTAGTACAATTCACTGACCTTCTATACATTTGGTTATCTTACTGCCTTTGTGTTACTCTTTTGATTTCCCTGTTGTTCAGTCACTCAGTCATACCCAACTCTTTGAAACCCCATGAACTGCAGCACGCCAGGCTTCCCTGTCCATCACCAACTCCTGGAGTTTGCTCAAACTCGTGTCTATTGTGTTGGTGATATCATCCAGCCATCTCATCCTCTGTCACCCCCTCCTCCTCTTGTCTTCAATCTTTCCTAGCATTAGGTTTTTTCTGATGAGTTGGCTCTTTGCATCAGGTGAACAAAGTATTGGAGCTTCAACTTTAGCATCAATCCTTCCAATGAATATCCAGGACTGATTTCCTCTAGGACTGACTGGGTTGATCTCCTTGCAGCCCAAGGGACTCTCAAGAGTCTTCTCCAACACTACAGTTAGAAAACATCAATTCTTTGGTGCTCAGCCTTCTTTATGGTCCAACTTTCACAAGCACACATGACTACTGGAAAAACCATAGCTTCAACTAGATGGATCTTTGTCTTGGGGAAGAATGGATACATGTATATGTATGGCCGAGTCCCTTTGTTGTCCACCTGAAACCATCTCAACATTGTTAATCTGCTATACCCCACACAAAATTAATAGTTAAAAAACTTTCAAAATATTCTGTTGCTACCATGTTTTATTATGCTTTCACTTCCCACACAAGAACGTGGGTCTTCACAATTTTTATTTACAACATGTTTGGCACATAAAAAACACTGAAATTATTACCATCATCATTCTGTGTGTATGCTGCTGCTGCTGCTGCTAAGTCTCTTCAGTCATGTCCTACTCTGTGTGACCCCATAGACGGCAGCCCACAAGTCTCTGCAGTCCCTGGGATTCTCCAGGCAAGAACACTGGAATGAGTTGCCATTTCCTCCTCCAATGCATGAAAGTGAAAAGTGAAAGTGAAGTCGTTCAGTAAGTGTCTGACTCTTTGTGACCCCATGGACTGCAGCCTACCAGGCTCCTCCATCCATGGGATTTTCCAGGCAAGAGTACTGGAGTGGGTTGCCATTGCCTTCTCCGCTTGTGTGTATAGTATCCTAGAAAAAAAAGTAATTATATATCATTTGTAAAATAATACTAAAATAAATCTAAAAGGATTGATTACTTTTTGGTGTTTTTAGTTGAGATTATTGAAGTATATCAGTCAGATGTAAAAATGTATTTTATACTTTTAAACATATTTTTTATACATTTTTTATAGTGAGATGATAAGACATTGTAGGGAAAACCATATCAACATTCATTATATTTTTTGGCATATTATATAGGAAAATCTTCAGGTGTATTCTACCAGATATAATTACAGGGGGAAAAAAAAACCCACTAAAAACAAAAATGGAGCCAAATGTGAATACCAATGAAACCTGTGACTTCCCAGGTGGTGATGGTGGTAAAGAACCCGTCTTCCAGTTCAGGAGATGTGAAAGACATGAGTTTGATCCCTAGGTCAGAAAAATCCCCTGGAGAAGGAAATGGCAATGCAGTCCAGTATTCTTGCCTGGGAAATCCCATGGACAGAGGAGCCTGGCAGGCTACAGTCCACAGAGTGCAAAAAGTCGGACATGACTGAAGCAACTTAGCATGAATGCAATGAAACCCAGCAACTGAAGCATAGTAGCAAACTGAAAGGACCAGCCATGTTTTAGTTACTTTTCCACTTATCTTTTCTTCTTTCTTGAGTACACTCTAAGCATCTGTCTACCAAGTTCCAAGATATTTCATATCTAAAGTAATAGGATAGTAGGCAATTACACGTTGGAACTTTACCCAAATTCTTGCTTAAGATTTATATTCATTTAAATTCATTTTCAATCAAGATACAATAAAAGAATATGGCTTAATTTATATAGTACTCTCTAAGTGATATTCATTTATTGGTTTTTCCAGAGAAACTCACCCTATATATTTTCCGGTGAACATCAGCTAGGTAGCCCATGGGACACTGAACTTGGATCTTGTGGTCTACTTGCCCATAAATATTTGTTTTCTGCTTTCACTAGTTCCATTTCTTTATATCAAGTTGTTATCAACACTACATGACTTCACCAAATATGATGCAAATTGCTTAAATACAAATAGAAAAAGGCTAGTAGTTTGGAGACAGAGAAGGCAATGGCAACCCATTGCCCACTTCCAGTACTCTTGCCTGGAAAATCCCATGGGTGGAGGAGCCTGGTAGGCTGCAGACCATGTGACTGCGAAGAGTCGGACACGACTGAGCTACTTCACTTTCACTTTCATGCATTGGAGAAGGAAATGGCAACCCACTCCAGTGTTCTTTTCTGGAGAATCCCAGGGACAGTGGAACCTGGTAGGCTGCCATCTATGGGGTCCCACAGAGGCGGACACGACTGAAGCAACTTAGCAGCAGCAGTAGTTTGGAGAAAACTGAATTGAATTTTTCAGACTCCATAATGCCCTATCCTGTCTTCATTGAAACATTAATTTTAAATCCAGTCAAGTTAAGACAAATGTGAAGAAAATCATTGTAATACTTTAAATTAGAGAGCAATTATACAAATAACTGTTTTGCAAGAGCTTCCCTTGTAGATTTACCTTGCAGGTAAAGAATCTGCCTGCAAGGCAGGAAACCCAGATTTGATTCCTGGGTTGGGAAGATCCCCTGGAGAAGGAAATGGCAACCCACTCCAGTATTCTTGCCTGGAGAATCCCATGGACAGAAGAACCTGGCAGGCCACAGCCCATGGGGTCACAAGAGCCAGTTATAACTTAGCAACTAAACCACTACCACATCTCTCCTTAAGTTCTCACTTCACTGTAAATGAAAATTACACTGAAAATGACATATGGGATGCTATGGATATGGATATTTAAGAAATATTCAGAACATCCAAGCAGACTCCTGTTAAAAGTAGAATTGGCTTTACCTCAGTATTTTGGTCAATAATGCATATGTGTATGATTCCACTTATCATGTAGCTCTGAATCCAGACTCAGTTACTGTGAGCCCACCACTTATGACCCAGTGACTCGTATCCTGTGTCCAAATTCTCTCTGGAGAATGTTTCTTGTGTGTGTGTGTGTGTGTGTGTGTGTGTGTGTGTGTGATTGCTTTTTCCCCCTGCAAAGTTAGTTTCTAAGAATAACTGAATAAAAATGATAAGACACCACAGGAGGTAATGATTAACTTGGTAAAAGCTATGTAGTCCATACTAATAGACATAATTCAGTTCTGAATTATTCAGTAGAAATCCATTGAGAATAATAATTCACCCAGTAGTCAAATTAATTTTTTTAGTGCCTCATGGATTAAATTGAGAATTTTAGAGAGGTTATTCCCTAGATGGTGTCATGCAAAACATTTTCTTTTTTGTAGCCTGACTTTAATATCAAGCCACATTTCATCACCCTTTGTGTGTGTGTGTGTGTGTGTGTGTGTGCGTGTGTGTGCGTGCACACTTAGTCATTACCCTTAGTCACTGTAAATTGAACTGCATCTATTATTCATGGGTCAATGTGACAAGCAATAACAAGTAATTATGCTATTTTTCCAAGAGAAGCAAACACTTACTGTTTTGAAAAGGCTTGAATTCAAGATAAAATACAATGATTTAAATGGCCCTTTCTTTCTAGCATTTTGGGGCCCTCCTCTTTTTTTTCAATGCTGAAAATGAAGAACATTTAGTTTTTATTAATACATGTTTTATCACATTTGGAAGATCAAAAGTGCCTAATATTATCATCATCCTCACTTCACAAATTCTAATGACCAGAGGTAGATGCAAATTACAGCTCTTCTAAAGGCAAGCAGGTATGGGCCTGGCTTCTGAATGCCTCAGAAGGAAGCTGACATTTCAACATTAAAGTTCAATGCACTGGAGCATTGTTCTAGTCATAACAAACTGTCTACATTACAAAATCCTGGCAACACATTCTAGCCATTAAGCTGTATATCCCTCTATTTTCAGTCTGGAAAGTTTTTATTAATTCATAAAAGGATATTCTCAGCCTAGAGAAATTGGAAGCTGGCAGAACAAACAGCAAACACAGGTCCACTCATTTCCCAGCTGAAAGATTTAACCAGATTCATTAGCATTTGAATTACTTTTGAAAAATTCCACCCATCACAGATTACCATATATATTTTTAATGTATCACTGCAGACTTATATTTCTATGCCTTTTCATCTAATTGTGTTTTATAGAATATTTTTCATTTATAATGTTCTAAGCTTAGTTTATTATACGTTACTCTAATGTTATAATTTTTTTTCTCTTTAGGTAAGATTACAAATAGTCATAGTGTAAGTATTACTGGAAACAACAAATGATACCTTTTAGACTTGAAGCTCTTCAGTGCTTGCACATTAAGCTTTTCATCTGCCAAAGTCTCATCAAAGTCATGACAACAAAATGATTAAGATATTGTATATTTGCAGTTAAATAATCATTGATAAATTCATAAGTGTAAATAAGGTTAAAAAGTAATTCTTCCATAAGCATTGGAGTTTTTCAAATATGAACATTTTTATCTAAATGCTTATAAAAGTTCACAAAAGACAAAAGCACTTACTTTCTTTGTAAAGATTTAATTGTGCTATTGGGTGCTTAGTTGTTCATTCATGTCCGACTCTTTTCGTCCCCATGGACTGTAGCCTGCTAGGCTGCTTTGTCCATGCAGATTCTCCACGCAAGAATACTGGAGTGGATTGACATGCCAACCCACTCCAGGAGATTTTCCGAACCCAGGGATCGAACCCAGGTCTTCCGGATTGCAGGCAGATTCTTTACCATCTGAACAACCAGGGGATCCCAAAGATTTAAAACATGCAATAATTTTCATAAAATGCACTAATTCTTAGTGTGTGTTTCAGAGATGCTTCCATATATATATATATATATATATATAATATATCCCAAAGATTTAAAACATGCAATAATTTTCATAAAGTGCACTAATTCTGATTGTGCGCCTCAGAGGTGCTTCCATCAGTTCAGTTGAGTTCAGTTCAGTCTCTCAGTCGTGTCCAACTCTTTGAGACCCCATGAATCTCAGCAGCCAGGCCTCCCTGTCCATCACCAACTCCCGGAGTTCACTCAGACTCATGTCCATCGAGTCTGTGATGCCATCCAGCCATCTCATTCTCTGTCGTCCCCTTCTCCTCCTACCCCCAATCCCTCCCAGCATCAGAGCCTTTTCCAATGAGTCAACACTTCACATCAGGTGGCCAAAGTATTGGAGTTTCAGCTTTAGCATCAGTCCTTCCAAAGAACACTCAGGACGAATGGACTGGTTGGATCTCCTTGCAGTCCAAGGGACTCTCAAGAGTCTTCTCCAACACCACAGTTCAAAAGCATCAATTCTCCAGCACTCAGCTTTCTTCACAGTCCAACTCTCACATCCATACATGACCACTGGAAAAACCATAGCTAGATGGACTTTTGTTGGCAAAGTAATGTCTCTGCTTTTGAATATGCTATCTAGGTTGGTCATAACTTTCCTTCCAAGGAGTAAGCATCTTTTAAGTTCATGGCTGCAATCACAATCTACAGTGATTTTGGAGCCCCCAAAACTAAAGTCTGACACTGTTCCCACTGTTTCCCCATCTATTTCCCATGAAGTGATGGGACCAGATGACATGATCTTTGTCTTCTGAATGTTGAGCTTTAAGCCAACTTTTTCACTCTTCACTTTCACTTTCATCAAGAGGCTTTTTATTTCCTCTTCACTTTCTGCCATAAGGGTGGTGTCATCTGCATATCTGAGGTGACTGATATTTCTCCTGGCGATCTTGATTCCAGCTTATGCTTCTTCCAGCCCAGCGTTTCTCATGAAACGTACTCTGCATGTAAGTTAAATAAGCAGGGTGACAACATACAGCTTTGACATACTCCTTGTCCTATTTGGAACCAGTCTGTTGTTCCATGTCCAGTTCTAACTGTTGCTTCCTGACATGCATATAGGTTTCTCAAGAGGCAGGTCAGGTGGACTGATATTCCCACCTCTTTCAGAATTTTCCACAGTTTATTGTGTATCCACAGTTAAAGGCTTTGGCATAGTCAATAAAGCAGAAATAGATATTTTTCTAGAACTCTCTTGCTTTTTCCATGACCCAGCAGATGTTGGCAATTTGATCTCTGGTTCCTCTGCCTTTTCTAAAACCAGCTTGAACATCTGGAAGTTCATGGTTCACATACTGCTGAAGCCTGGCCTGGAGAATTTTGGAAAGGAAAGGAAAGGAAAGTCGCTCAGTCATGTCTGACCCTTTGCAACCCCATGGACTGTAGCCTACCAGGTTTCTCAGTCCATGGGATTTTCCAGGCAAGAGTACTGGAGTGGGTTGCCATTTCCTTCTCCAGGGGATCTTCCCAACCCAGGGATTAAACCCAGGTCTCCTGCATTGTAGGCAGACACTTCACCCACTGAACCACCATTTTGAGCATTACTATACTAGTGTGTGAGATGAGTGCAATTGTGCAGTAGTTTGAGCATTCTTTGCCATTGCCTTTTTTTGGGATTGGAATGGAAACTGACCTTTTCCAGTCCTGTGGCCACTGCTGAGTTTTCCAAATGTGCTGGCATATTGAGTGCAGTACTTTCACAGCATCATCTTTCAGGATTTGAAATAGCTCAACTGAAATTCCATCAGCTCCACTAGCTTTGTTCGTAGTGATGCTTTCTAAGGCCCACTTGACTTCACATTCTAGGATGTCTGGCTCTAGGTGAGTGATCACACCATCATGATTATCTTGGTTGTGAAGATCTTTATATATATATATATATATATATATGTACAGTAATCACAAGCAGATGATATAGAATATTTCACTGAGATACACTAAAATGCCTCCCTTTCCTCCTTTACCAACATCTGAAATACATACATTTAACTTCTAACTATTCTGAATATTCTGCCATCTGTCATCATCAGTGTATTTTTCTTAGTTTTGAATTAATAAAAATAAAGTAAATAATTGTACACTCTTGTTTCTGTTTCCTTCAATTAGTACAATATCTTTTTTAAGATTGATCCATCCTGTTGTATCAGTAGTTCATTCTCTTTAATTGCAGTGTTCTAATCCATCTTATTATTATAACATGTTTATTTTTTAATAGCTTTATTGAAATAAAATTCAGGGGCCATGAAATTTACTCTTTTAAGACTGTAAATTCAGTACTTTTTAGTATATTTTAAGAATTGATCAGTAGTTTGGCCACCTCATGCGAAGAGTTGACTCATTGGAAAAGACCCTGATGCTGGGAGGGATAGGGGGCAGAAGGAGAAGGGGACGACAGAGGATGAGATGGCTGGATGGCATTACTGACTCAAAGCACGTGAGTTTGGGTGAACTCCAGGAGTTGGTGATGGACAGGGAGGCCTGGCGTGTTGCGATTCATGGGGTCTCAAAGAGTCGGACATGACTGAGTGACTGAACTGAACTCAACTGACTGAAAAGTTGATCACTATCACCACTATCTAATTTTAGAACGTTTTCATCACTCTAAGAAGTCCCCTACCCTTTAGTAATCAGTCTTGACAGCTTCTACCCCTATCCCCTGGAATTCATCTAATTTCTAAGTTTGTCTATTCTGGACTTTCAAATAATGGAACCATATACTATTTATCACTATTTGTTTCTCCATCTGCCTGCTGACAGACCTTCAGTTGTTTCCAGTTTGGGGCCATTATGACTAATAGTGCTATGAAAATTCTTGCTTAAAACTTTTTGTTATCATTCACTTTAATTTCTGAGTTTTATGAGCTTAGATAACTAGAAACTGCTAAACTTTTTTTTTAAATGGTTGTATAATTTCCTAATACCCCAAGAGTATAGGAGAGCTCTGATTACACCGTAACTTCTGCAACACTTATTATTTTTAGTATTGTTAACATTAACCATTACAGAAATTATATAGTAGAACCCCATTTATAATTATATATATTATATAATTTACAATCCATGAAAATTGCATAATTTACATATCCATTATAATTACTGATGTTAAGCTGTGGCTAATTGTCCATCATATTTTGTAAAGAGTCAGTTTGAATATTTGATGATTTTTATTGGGCTCTTTGTCTGGGCTTCCCTCATGGTTCAGATGGTAAAGAATCTGCCTACAATGTAGGAAACCCAGGTTTGATTCCTGGGACTGGAAAATCCCCTATAGAAGGAAATAGCAACTCACTCTGGTATTCTCTCTTTTTTTTTTTTTCAGACATTTTCATTTTATAAATACACAAATCTAAATTGTAATTAGTATTTTTATCTGTCCAATATAATCCAACAGAAATTTAAAAGAAAAACATCACAATCAACTATTTATTACCTCAGAAATGTAACTATGACTCAATATTTTAAAAACCTAATCAAATAATGACATCAAAAATCTTTCATATGTATAATTATGGCTGACTTAAGTTGTTATACCACAGAAACCAACACAATATTTTAAAGCAATTTTGATCCAATTATAAAATAAATGAAAAAATTTTTTCAGACAAAACGTATTTGTTTAGCAGGTGCTGAAATTGTTCACTTTTATTTTTTTTAATTAATTAATTTAATTGGAGGCTAATTAATTACTCTACAGTATTGTAGTGGTTTTTCCCATACATTCACATGAGTCAGCCATGGGTATACACGTGTTCCCCTTCCTGAACCCCCCTCCCACCTCCCTCCCCATCCCATCCCTCAGGGTCATCCCACTGCACTGGCCCTGAGCACCCTGTCTCATTCATCGAACCTAGACTGGCAATCTATTTCACTTAAGGTAATATACTTGTTTCAATGCTATTCTCTCAAATCATCCCACCCTCGCCTTCTCGCACAGAGTCCAGCAGTCTGTTATTTACATCTATGTCTCTTGCTGTCTTGCATACAGGGTCATTGTTATCATCTTTCTAAATTCCATATATATGCATTAATATACTGTATTGGTGTTTTTCTTTCTGACTTACTTCACTCTATATAATAGGCTCCAGTTTCATCCACCTCGTTAGAACTAATTCAATGGCATTATTTTTAATGGCTGAGTAATATTCCATTCTGTATATATAATCACAGCTTTCCTATCTATTCATCTGCCAATGAACATTTAGGTTGCTTCCATGTCTTAGCTATTGTAAACAGTGCTGCAGTGAACACTGGGGTACATGTGTCTCTTTCAATTCTGGTTTCTTTAGTGTGCATGCCCGGCAGTGGGATTGCTGGGTCATATGGCAGTTCTGTTTCCAGTTTTTTAAGGAATTTCCATATTGTTCTCCATAGTGGCTGTACTAGTTTGCATTCTCACCAACAGTGTAAGAGGGTTCCCTTTTCTCCACACCCTCTCCAGCATTTATTGTTTGTAGACTTTTTGATAGCAGCCATTCCGACTGGCATGAGATAGTACCTCATTGTGATTTTGATTTGCATTTCTCTGATAATGAGTGATGTTGAGCATCTTTTCATGCATTTGTTAGCCATATGTATGTCTTTGGAGAAATGTCTGTTTAGTTCTCTCGCCAATTGTTTTACTGAGTCATTTATTTTTCTGGAATTGAGCTGCATGTGTATTTTTGAGATTAGTTGTCAGTTGCTTTCTTTGTTATTATTTTCTCCCATTCTGAAGGCTGTCTTTTCACATTGCTTATAGTTTCCTTCATTGTACAAAAGCTTTTAAGTTTATTTAGGTCCTGTTTGTTCATTTTTGCTTTTATTTCCATTACTCTGGGTGGTGGGTCATAGAGGATCCTGCTGTGATTTATGTCAGAGAGTGTTTTGCCTATGTTTTCCTCTAAGAGTTTTATAGTTTCTGGTCTTACATTTAAGTCTTTAATCCATTTTGAGTTTATTTTTGTGTATGCTGTTAGAAAGTGTTCTAGTTTCATTCTTTTACAAGTGGTTGATCAGTTTTCCCAGCACCACTTGTTAAAGAGATTGTCTTTTGTCCATGGTATATTCTTGCCTCTTTTATCAAAGATAAGGTGTTCATAGGTGTGTGGATTTATCTCTGGGCTTTCTATTTTGTCCCATTGATCTAGATTTCTGTCTTTGTGCCAGTACCTTACTGTCTTAATGACTGTAGCTTTGTATAGTCTGAAGTCAGGCAAGTTATTTCCTCCAGTTCCATTCTTCTTTCTCAAGATTACTTTGGCTATTCAAAGTTTTTCGTATTTCCATACAAATTGTGAAATTATTTGTTCTAGTTCTCTGAAAAATACTGTTGGTAGCTTAATAGGGATTGTATTTAATCTATAGATTGCTTTTGGTAGTATACTCATTTTCACTATATTGATTCTTCCAATCCATGAACATGGTATATTTCTGCATCTATTTGTGTCATCTTTGATTTCTATCATCGGTATTTTATAGTTTTCTATATACAGGGTTTTTTTTTTTCTTTAGGTAGATTTATTCCTAAGTATTTTATTCTTTTCATCACAATGGTAAATGGAATTGTTTCCTTAATTTCTCTTTCTGTTTTCTCGTTGTTAGTGTATAGGAATGCAAGGGATTTCTGTGTGTTGATTTTATATCTTGCAGCTTTACTATATTCATTGATTAGCTCCAGTAATTTTCTGGTGGTGTCTTTAAGATTTTCTATGTAGAGCATCATGTCATCTGCAAACAGTGAGAGTTTTACTTCTTCTTTTCAAATTTGGATTCATTTTATTTCTTTTTCTTCTCTAATTACTGTGGCTAAAACTTCCAAAACTATGTTGACTAGTAGTGGTGAGAGTGGGCACCCTTGTCTTGTTCCTGACTTCAGGGTAAATGCTTTCAATTTTTCACCATTGAGGATCATGTTTGCTGTGGATTTATCATACATGGCTTTTATTATGTTGAAGTATGTTCCTTCAATGCCTGCTTTCTGGAGAGTTTTTATAATAAATGGATGTTGAATTTTTTTCAAAGGCTTTCTCTGCATCTATTGAGATAATCATATGATTTTTATCTTTCAATTTGTTAATGTGGTGTATCACATTGATAGATTTGTGAATATTGAAGAATACTTGCATCCCTGGGATAAAGCCTACTTGGTCATGATGTATGATCTTTTTAATATGTTGCTGGATTTTGTTTGCTAGAATTTTGTTAAGGATTTTTGCATCTTTTTTCATCAGTGATATTGACCTGTAGTTTTCTTTTTTTGTGGCATCTTTGTCTGGTTTTGGTATTAGGGTGATGGTAGCCTCATAGAATGAGTTTGGCAGTTTACCTTCCTCTGCAATATTCTGGAAGAGTTTGAGTAGGATAGGTGTTAGCTCTTCTCTAAATTTTTGGTAGAATTCACCTGTGAAGCCATCTGGTCCTGTGCTTTCATTTGTTAGATTTTTTATTACATTTTTTTATTTCCATGTTTGTGATGGGTCTATTAAGATTTTCTATTTCTTCCTGGTTGAGCTTTGGAAGGTTATACTTTCCTAAGAATTTGTCCATTTCTTCCAAGTTGTCCATTTTATTGGCATATTGTTGCTGATAGTAGTCTCTTATGATCCTTTGTATTTCTGTGTTGTCCGTTGTGATTTCTCCATTTCCATTTGTAATTTTGTTGATTTGATTCTTCTCCCTTTTTTTCTTGATAAGCCTGGCTAATAATTTGTCTATTTTATTTATCTTCTCAAAAAAACAGCTTTAACCTTGTTGGTTTCCTTTATTTCTTTTTCATTTATTTCTGCCAATTTTTATGATTTCTTTCCTTCTACTAACCCCAAGGTTCTTCGTTTCTTCTTTTTCTAGTTGCTTTGGATAGCTCAGCTGGTAAAGAATCTGCCTGCAATGCGGGAGACCTGGGTTCAATCCCTGGGTTGGGAAGATCCCCTGGAGAAGGGAAAAGCTACCCACTCCAGTATTCTGGCCTGGAGAATTCCATGGACTCTATAGTCTATGGGGTCGCAAAGAGTTGGACAAGACTGAGCGACTTTCACTCACTAGGTTAGGTTATTTTTTTTTTTTTCTCTTGTTTCTTGAGGTAAGCTTGTATACTGACCCCCATAGGTTTTGGGTTGTTGTGTTTTCATTTTCATTCGTTTCTATGCATATTTTGATCTGTTTTTTTTTTTATTTATTCTGTTTTTTTGTTATTCAGAAGTATATTGTTTAGCCTCCATATGTTTATATTTTTTAAAGTTTTTTTTCCTGTAGTTGACATCTAATCTTACCACACTATGATCAGAAAAGATGCTGGAAATCATTTCAATTTTTTTGAATTCACCAATGCAAGATTTATGGCCCAGGGTGTGAACTAACCTGGATAATGTTCCCTGTGCACTTGAGAAAAAGGTGGAATTCATTGTTTTGGGCTGAAATGTCCTATAGATATCAATTAGGTCTAACTGGTCCATTGTATCATTTAAAGTTTGTGTTTCCTTGCTAATTTTCTGTTTAGTTAATCTATCCATAGGTGTGAGTGGGATATTAAAGTCTCCCACTATTATTGTGTTACTGTTAATTTCCCATTTCATACCTGTTAGCATTTGCCTCACATATTGAGGAGCTCCTATGTTGGATGCATATAGATTTATAATTGTTATATCTTCTCTTTGGATTGATCCTTTGATCATTATGTAGTGTCCTTCTTTGTCTCTCTTCACAGCCTTTATTTCAAAGTCTATTTTATCTGATATGAATATTGCTACTCCTGCTTTCTTTTGGCCTCCATTTGCATGAAATATCTTTTTTCCAGTCCTCCACTTTCAGTCTGTATATGTCCCTTGTTTTGAAGTGTGCCTCTTGTAGACAGCATATATAGGGGTCTTGTTTTTGTATCCATTCAGCCAGTCTTTGTCTTTTGGTTGGGGCATTCAATCCATTTATATTTAAGGTAATTATTGATAAGTATGATCCTGTTGCCATTTACTTTGTTGTTTTGGGTTCAAGTTTATAAATCTTTTCTGTTTCCTGTCTAGAAAAGATCCTTTAGCATTTGTTGAAGGGCTGGTTTGGTGGTGCTGAATTCTCTCAGCTTTTGCTTGGCTGTAAAGCTTTTGATTTCTCCTTCGTATTTGAATGAGACCCTTGCTGGGTACAGTAATCTGAGTTGTAGGTTTTTCTTTCATCACTTTAAGTATGTCCTGCCATTCCCTTCTGGCCTGAAGAGTTTCTATTAAAAAATCAGCTGTTATCCTTATGGGAATCCCCTTGTGTGTTATTTATTGCTTTTCCCTTGCTGCTTTTAATATTTGCTCCTTGTGTTTGATCTTCATTAATTTGATTAATATGTGTCTTGGAGTGTTTCGCCTTGGGTTTATCCTCTTTGGGACTCTCTGGGTTTCTTAGACTTGGGCGGCTATTTCCTTCCCTATTTTAGAGATGTTTTCAACTATTATCTTCTCAAGTATTTTTTCATGGCCTTTCTTTTTGTCTTCTTCTTCTGGGACTCATATGATTTGAATGTTGGGGCATTTAACATTGTCCCAGAGGCCTCTGAGGTTGTCTTCATTTCTTTTAATTCTTTTTTCTTTTTTCCTCTCTGCTTCATTTATTTCCACTTATCCTATCTTCTGCCTCAGTTATTCTACTGTTGGTTCTCTCCAGAGTGCTTGTGATCTCAGTTATTGCATTATTCTTTATTGATCCACTCTTTTTCATTTCTTCTAGGTCCTTGTTAAACTTTTTTTTTTTTTTTTGCATCTTCTCAATCCTTTTCTCTAGTCTATTTATCTGTAACTTCATTTTGTTTTCAAGATTTTGGATCATCTTTACTATCATTATTCTGAATCCTTTTTCAGGTAGACTCCCTATCTCCTCTTTGGTTTGGCTTGGTGGGCATTTATCATGTTCCTTTATCTGCTGAATATTTCTCTGCCTTTTCATTTTGTTTAGGTTACTGTGTTTGGGGTGGCCTGTCTGTATGCTGGAAGTTTGTGGTTCCTCTTTATTGTTGAGTTGTTCCCTAGGTTTGGGGGTAGGGGGCGTGGACTTGTGGCTTGTCAAGTTTTCCTGGTTAGGGAAGCTTGTGTCAGTGTTCTGGTGGATGGAGCTGGATCTCTTCTCTCTGGAGTGCAATGAAGTGTCCAGTAGTGAGTTTTGAGGTGTCTACGAATTTGGTGTGACTTTAGGCAGCCTGTATTTTAATGCTCAAGGCTATGTTCCTGTGCTGCTGGAGAATTAGCATGGTATGTCTTGCTCTGGAACTTGTTGGCTCTTGGGTGGAGCTTGGTTTCAGTGTAGGTACGGAGGCTTTTGGATGAGCTTTTGTCATTTAATGTTCCCTCGAGTCAGGAGTTTTCTGGTGTTCTCAAGTTTTGGATTAAGCCTCCTGCCTCTGGCTTTCAGTCTTATTATTACAGTAGCCTAAGGACTTCTCTATCCATACAGCACAGATGATAAATCATCTAGGTTAATGGTGAAAAGATTCTCCACAGTGAGGAACACCCAGAGAGGTTCACAGTTACATAGAGAAGAGAAGAGGGAGGAGGGAGATGGAGGTGACCAGGAGGAGCAGAGAAGGAGTCAAAAGGGGAGAGACCAATCTGGCCAGTAATCAGCTCCCTAAGTGTTCTCCACAGCCCAGAACACCCAGAGAGATTCACAGAGAAGAGCAGAGAAGAGAAGGGGAAGGGAGGAGATAGAGGTGACCTGGGAGAGAAAAAGGAAAGTTAAAAGGAGAGAGAGCAATCAAGCCAGTAATCACATCCCTAAGTAAAAATGGGCACTGAAGATTAGATTCTTAAAGGTACAAAATTGATAACAAATACCAAAAAGCAAAGATTAGAAATCTAGAGTGGAGGTATGACTCTCAAAAACACAATATTAAAAATATAAAACAAAATCAATCACAAAAATTATAAAAAATACATACACAAAATTTGCTTTAAAAATAGGGTTCTTTTTTTGCAAGGTAATAGTAGATTATAAAATGAAAATTAAAGGAGTAATAAAGAATTTAAAATATTTTTTAATTTAAAAAATTAGTAAAAATATATCTAGAAATTTCTCTGGAGCTGTGAAGGGCAGTGTGAGGTCAGTTCAGTTTCAGATAGTCCCTTGCTCCAGCTTACACATCTTCTCAAGGTCTATAGGCCCCTTTCAATGCTTGCTGCTGCTGCTGCTGCTAGGTCACTTCAGTCGTGTCCGACTCTGTGCAACCCCATAGACGGCAGCCCACCAGGCTCCCCCGTCCCTGGGATTCTCCAGGCAAGAACACTGGAGTGGGTTGCCATTTCCTTCTCCAATGCATGAAAGCGAAAAGTGAAAGTGAAGTTGCTCAGTCGTGTCCGACTCGTAGCGACCCCATGGACTGCAGCCTACCAGGCTCCTCCGTCCATGGGATTTTCCAGGCAAGAATACTGGAGTGGGTTGCCATTGCCTTCTCCCTTTCAATGCTTAGTCAATGTTAACTACAGGATTTTAATCTGTTGCACCTGTCACTTCCAGAGCAGTTCCCTCTTCTTTGTTTATTTTGGCTTCCTCTGTTTGCAAGTCTCTTCAGTGTCTAATTTCTGCCCTGACACAAGGAGGTGAATGTGGTCACTTATTTAGGCTCACTTGTTCAGTTGTGCTGTGGAGAGGGAGGAACACTGCAAACAAACATCACTGGCATGTGTGGGAAGTGCTTGCAGTGTTTGGACCACACTGGGTTTGCCCCAGCTCAAAGTACATGTGCTTTCCCAGTTGCTCTGCAGGGGAATTGTCCAAAGCAGGCCCTGGGTTTCATGCAGTTCCCAGGTCTAAGCTACTCAGGTTCAGGTTCTTGGGTACTCCACAAAGGCACGGGCTTGACTGGGCATGCGTTTTTTTGCCCTTCCAATGTCCGAGCAGCTCAGGCGACCAGTTCCTTGGTAAGCGCACTGTCCCAGGTGGGCTGACATCTTAATCACCTCCCCAGCCCCAGCCGCCCAGTTTCCTGGGTGCGCCACAAAAGCACCGTCTCTGGTGTGCTGTGTTTCTCCTCTGGGGAGCTGATCTCTCGCTGCGACCCTCCTGGCAGATGTCAACCGTCCAGGATCCCAGGAAGACTTGGTTAGCAACTGGGAGCCTGCTCACCATTTGGTGGAGAATGTCGTCTCTGGGGCCAAGACTGTCCCTTGTCTTCTGGCCCTGGCTGTCGCCCGCCTGCCTCTCTGCCTCTGGCAGGGAAATGGGCCAGTCCACAGCCGGCTAGCTCTCCTTTGGTATTCGCTCAATCCTTTGTTCTGTGAGCAGGCCAGGCTGCACCTTAGATTAGAGCTTTTTGAGGGAAAGTTCTCTTTCTCTCTCTTTTTTTTCCTCTCTCTGGATATAGCCCCACAGTTTGGGTTGCTATCTCATGTTAGCTCCCTCAGATTGTCCTCAGGGCATTCAGGCCTGGTCCTTACTGTAAGCATGGAACCTATGCCTCCCTGTTCAGCCCCCGCTCACTGGTGGTGGCAGAAAGCATCTGGGCTTCTTCTTCACTGGGAGTTGTGGTTAGGTGGTATTCTGTGGGATTTTTTTTTTTTCTTCCTGATTGTGTTGCCTTCTGAGATTGCAAAACTCCTCACAGACCCACTGGTAAGAGAGTTTCCTGATGTTTGGAAACTTTTCCTTCACGACTGCTTCCCTGGGACAGGTCTCCATCCCTAACTCTTTTGTCTCTCTTTTTGTCTTTTATATTTTGTCCTACCTCCTTTCAAAGAGGATGGGCTGGCTTTCTGGGTGCCTGGTGACCTCCGCCAGTGTTCAAAAGTTGTTTCGTGGAAGTTGCCCAGCATTCAAATGATCCTTCAGTGAATTTGTGGGGGAGAAAGTGATCTCTCCATCCTATTCCTCCACCATCTTAGGACTGCCTCCCACCTCTGGTATTCTCGCCCAGAAAATCCCATAACAGTGGAGCCTGGTGGGCTACAGTCCACGGAATCACAGAGTCAGACACAACTGAGCAACTAATACACACTTTCTGTTGAACTGTCAGAGTTTTTAATATATTTTTGATATGACTTTGGTATATATATATGTATTAATTTTATTTGACACCAATGTACTTAGCAGGCATTCATACTTTCTTAGTGATATCTTTTGAAGACAATCTTAGTTTGTCTCTTAGTCATGTCCGACTCTTTGTGATTCCATGTACTGCAGCACACCAGACTTCCCTGACTCAGCACACAACCTTGATGGTCCAACTCTTGCAAGCATGCATGACTACTGGAAAAGCCATAGCTCTGACTAGGCAGAATTTGTCAGCAAAATAATGTCTCTGCTTTTTAATATGCTGTCTAGGTGGGTCATTGCTTTTCTTCCAATGAGCAAGAGTCTTTTAATTTCATGGCTGCAGTAACCATCTACAGTGATTTTGGGGACCAAGAAAATAAGGTCTTTCACTGTTTTTATTGTTTCCATAGACAGTTTAGTTTAATGTGTCCTAGCTAATAAATCTTTGCTTATCCTGTGCATGCTTTTTCCCCTAAATTTTTACCTTTCCTTTTTAAGTATAAGGCTAATTATAAGTTTATTTTTTAGTTGTGAAAAGAAAGAATAGGTTCATTGCTTATCATGGCTATCCAGTTGTTTCAACAGTGTTTGATGAACAGATTGTCCTTTCCAAATTGATACTATTTTAAAGAATCTATTGGCCGCATACATGTGGGTGGACTTGTACATCCCCTGTTCTGGAAAAGTTCATTGAGCTATGTGTGTTTGTTTATGCCACTAACACATTGTCTTGAATAGAATAGGCTTGTAGTAACACTTGAAATCAGACAGTGAAATCCTCCAACCATTTTTTCTCTTTCAAAATTGTTTTTCTATATTTATTTTTCTTTGCATCTCCAAATGTAAATGATCAATATATTTTATTAAATGCTGGGAATTTGATTGAAATTGCTTTGAATTTGTGAATCTATTTGGGGTGATGATATATTAGCAATATTAAGTCATCCAATTCATGATTACAATAAATTTCCCCACTTAGGTCTCTTTAGTTTCTGTAAATGTGACTTATGCTTTTCAGTGTACAAGTGTTGTACATAATAGATTAAACATAGTCCCTTTTTTTTTGAGGAGAGGCCAATGAGTGACAGAAAATATTTTAAAATCTAGTATCAAACAGAGAATTGAATCTTGAAAATATAAGGAACTCTAAAGACATATAAGGAAGTTTAGGAGGAAAATTGCTCTGTATCCTGTTTGTGGTCATGGTACATGAATCTATCCAAATTTCAATATGTATAAAAATATACACCTAAAATAGTGTTGTTAATCACTATTGGGCTTCCCTGATGGCTCAGATGGTAAAGAATCTAGCTGAAATGTGGGAGGCCTGCGTTCAGTCCCTGGGTTGGGAAGATCCCCTGGAGGAGAGCAAGGCAACCCACTCCAGTATGCTAGCCTGGAGAATCCCCATGGACAGAGGAGCCTGGCGGGCTTCAGTCCTTGGGGTAGCAAAGAGTTGGATACAACTCAGCGTCCAAGCACACATTACCATTGTTCCTTAACTAATCATTGATGTTGTTTATATAAATCTACATAATTTCCACCAAGGGTTTCCTTTTTCCTTTCTTAAGTTTTCTGCTCCCACCTGGATCACTAATCTTCAGCTCAAAGCGCTTCTTTAGTGTATAGTACAAAGGTCCTGTTGGTGACAAATCCTCTATACCTCTGCTATTTAAAACATGTATAGGACATCTTGATTGTCCATGTATATTTTTGCTGGTTATAGAATTCTAGGGAGCAAAATGTTTTTTTAAATCACATCAAAGATATTGCATTATTGATTTCTGGCTTCCATAATTCTGTGTGAGGGTCTGTACTCAGGTTTACTGTTGCCCTTTTAAAAATGATTTATTTTCATCCTCAATTATTTTTTGGATTTTCTAAATTCTATTTAAGGCATTTTGATTCTGATGTGCTTAAATAATTAATTATACACTTGATTAATCCAAATACTTCCTGGAATTTAATCAAATTCTATAATGTATTATAGATATAGTACATAAATTTGGAAATTTTTTCTCAATTTTTTCTTAAAACACAATTTCTTGCTATATTACTTCTTACCTGTCCCTTCTTTCTGGAACTCCAAAGTTTATGCTGGGCATCCCTGGGGATTCTAGTGGTAGAGAATCCATCCTGCCAATGCAGGAGACACCAGTTCCATCACTAGGCTGGGAAAATCCACTGGAGTTGGAAATGGCTACATGCTCCAGTATTCTTGCCTGGAAAATTCCATGGACAGAAGAGTCTGATGGGCTATAGCCCATGGGGTCCAAAGAGTCTGACTTGACTTAGTGACTCAGTCCAGTTCAATTGCTCAGTCATGTCAAACTCTTTACAACCCCATACACTGCAGCATGCCAGGCTTCTCTGCCCATCACCAACTCCTGGAGTTTGCTCATCTCTTGTCCATTGAGTTGGTGATGCCATCCAACCATCTCATCCTCTGTCATCCCCTTCTCCTCCTGCCCTCAATCTTTCCCAACATCAGGGTCTTTTCCAATGAGCCAGTTCTTCACAACAGGTGGCCAAATTATTGGAGTTTCAGCTTCAGCATCAGTCCTTCCAAAGAATATTCAGAACTGATTTCCTTTAGGGTGGACTGGTTGGATCTCCTTGCCATCCAAGGGACTCTCAAGAGTTTTCTCCAACACCACAGTTCAAAAGTATCAATACTTTGCCACTCAGTTTTCCTTATAGCCCAACCCTCACATTCACACATGCTGCTGCTGCTGCTGCATTGCTTCAGTCGTGTCCGACTGTGTGACCCCATAGACGGCAGCCCACAAGGCTCCTCTGTCCCTGGGATTCTCCAGGCAAAATACTGGAGTGGGTTGCCACTTCCTTCTCCAGAACACATCCATACATGACTACTGGAAAAACCATAGCTTTGACTAGATGGACCTTGGTTGGCAAACATATGTCTCTGCTTTTTAATATGCTGTCTAGGTTGGTCATAGCTTTTCTTTCAAGGAGTAAGTGTCTTTTAATTTCATGGTTGCAGCCACCATCTGCAGTGATTTTGGAGGGCCCCCCCCCCAAAAAAAAATAATAAAGTCTCTCACTGTTTCCATTGTTTCCCCATCTATTTGCCATGAAGTGATGGGACCGGATGTCATGATCTTAGTTTTATGAATGTTGAGTTTTAAGCCAACTTTTTCACTCTCCTCTTTTACTTTAATCAAGAAGCTCTTTAGTTCTTCTTTGCTTTCTGCCATAAGGGTGGTGTCATCTGCATATCTGAAGTGATTGATATTTCTTCCAGCAATCTTGATTCCAGCTTGTGCTTCTTCCAGTCGAGCATTTCTCATGATGTACTCTTGTATAATAAGTTAAATAAGCAGGGTGAAATATACAGCCTTGACATACTCCTTTGCCAATTTGGAACCAGTCTGTTCTTCCATGTCCAGTTCTAGCTGTTGCTTCCTGACTTGCATACATATTTCTCAGGAGGCAGGTAAGGTGGTCTGGTATTCCCATCTCCTGAAGAATTTTCCACAGTTTGTTGTGATCCACACAAAGTATTCTTGCCTTTAGAACCCCATGAACAGTATGAAAAGCCTTAGTGACTGAACAATAAACTTTATGTTAGAATCTGACAGTGTTCCTTCATGTATCTCATGCTTCTGATGTGTTTTATTTGGCTACTTTTAAATTATTTTTCTCTGAGATTCATATTTTTATTAATAGTTTCCATTGATTTTCTTCTTTACATACTTGATCTTTTCTTTTGCTGTTTTCTTCTTATGATAAATCAGCCAATGAATCCTTAATTTCAGTTACTATTTTTTCAGATTTAGTTTTCCTACTTGAATCTTTTTAAGTAACTATACAAAAAAAAAGATCTTAATGACCCAGATAACCACGATGGTGTGATCACTCACCTAGAGCCAGACATCCTGGAGGGTGATGTCAAGTGGGCCTTAGAAAACATTAATGAACAAATCTAGGGGAGGTGATGGAATTCCCATTGATCCATTTCAAATCCTAAAAGATGATGCTGTGAAAGTGCTGCAATCAAAATGCCAGCAAATTTCGAAAAATCAGCAGTGGCCACAGGACTGGAAAACGTCAGTTTTCATTCCAATCTCAAAGAAAGGCAATGCCAAAGCATATTCAAATTACCACACAATTGTACTCATCTCACACACTAGCAAAGTAATGCTCAAAATTCTTAAAGCTAGGTTTCAACAGTATGTGAACTGAGAACTTCCAGATGGTCAAGCTGGATTTAGAAAAGGTAGAGGAACCAGAGATCAAATTGCCAACATTCGTTGGATCATAGAAAAAGCAAGAGCATTCCAAAAAAAAAGCTACTTCTGCTTCATTGACTACACTAAAGTCTTTGACTGTGTGGATCACAATAAATTGTGGAAAATTATTAAAGAGAAGGGAATTCCAGACCACCTTACCTGCCTCCTGAGGAATCTGTATGCAGGTCAAGAAGCAACAATTAGAACGGGACATGGAAAACCAGACTGTTTCCCAAATGGGAAAGGAATATACCAAGGCTGTATATTGTCACTCTGCTTATTTAACATATACAAGCACTGATCATATGAAATGCCAGACTGGATGAAGCACAAGCTGAAATCAAGATTGAGCAGAGAAATATCAATAACTTCAGATAGGCAGATGACACCACTCTTATGGCAGAAAGCAAAGAAGAACTAAAGAACCTCTTGATGAAGGTGGAATAGGAGAGTGGCAAAAGCTGGCTTAAAACACAGCATTCAAAAAACTAAGAACACGGCTTCCAGTCCCATTGCTTCGTGGCAAATAGATGTGGAAACAGTGACAGACTTTATTTTATTGGGCTCCAAAATCACTGCAGATGGTGACTGCAGCCATGAAATTAAAAGGCTTGCTCTTTGGGAGAAAAGCTATGATCCACCTAGACAACATATTAAAAAGCAGAGACATTACTTTGCTAACAAAGGTCCATCTAGTCAAAGCTATGGTTTTTCCAGTACTCATGTATGGAAGTGAGAATTGGACTGTAAAGAAAGCTGAGTGCCAAAGAATTGATGCCTTTGAACTGTGGTGTTGGAGGTGAAGCTTGAGAGTCCCTTGGACTGCAAGGAGATCCAACCAGTCCATCCTAAAGGAAATCAGTCCTGAATATGCATTGGAAGGACTGATGCTGAACCTGAAACTCCAATACTTTGGCCACCTGATGTGAAGAACTGACTCAGTGGAAAAGACCCTGATGCTGGGAAAGATAGAAGGCAGGATATAGGGGATGACAGAGGATGAGATGGTTGGATGGCATCACTGACTCGATGGACATGAGTTTGAGCAAGCTCTGGGAGTTGGTGATGGACAGGGAAGCCCACCCTGCTGCAGTCCATGGGGTCACAGAGATTTGGACACAACTGAGCAACTGAACCTAAGTGAAATGAAGTAAATATTTCTTTATTGAATTTGTGTGTGCTTAGTTACTCAGTCATGTCTGACTCTTTGCAACCCCATGGACTATAGCCCGCAAGGCTCCTCTGTCCATGGGGATTCTTCAAGCAAGAATACTGGAGTGGGTGGCCATGCCATCCTCCAAGGGATCTTCCCCACCCAGGAGTCGAACCCAGGTCCCCTGCATTACAGGTGGTTTCTTTACAGTCTGAGCTATCAGGGTAAAAAATTACCAGTTTTTCATCCAACAAATTGAACTTTTTTTCCATTTTTTTTCTTAACATGTTTATAGGAGTAATACTAAGATCTTTTCTGCTATTTTTAACATATGAACTACGTAAATTCATGGTGATATTGCCTCTTCTTTTCTTGGACTTCATTATCTTGCTTTGGATCATATATCCTTGCTCCTAAACATATCTCTCAATTTTTACTTAATGTCACACATTGTTTCTAAAATGGCAAAGAGGTTGAACTTGAGATGCATTTCCCTGAGACAATGTAACTTTTTCTGTTTTAGGTAGCCAATATTGGACTGATTACCTTGATTCAGTCAAGAATTAAACATGACCAGGAATCTGTTGAAGCTTGCAGTACTATCATTTTCTCTCTGGTTTCAAAGATCTTAAGAGTATGACCTGTCTTGTGCTTGTTGAGTATCTGTCCCTCTGTCAAGACTTCGATTTTTAAGCACTGTTTAACTATGTGAATTTCATGTTTCCATCCCAACTCCAAGCTGCCTAGCGCTCAGTCTACTGGGGGAAATTTGGCAGCTCTGCTCTTAGGCCCTCCAGATTTCAAACTCACATCAGCCAATGTGGCAATCAAAAGCTCCACTGGCTTATCTTTACCCCAGCAGAGCCTTTTTGCTTAAGGCAAGCCTGATCCTCAGTCCCTGCCCAGATCTGCAAATGCCCTTGGAGAAAAATGGGGAGTCGGGATGGGGAGTGAACATCCCCTTACCTGGAAAGGTCTCTTTTCTGTCTAATGCATTCTAAAAATACTATTTTTGTAATAACCTTTTCCCTAGTTTAAATAGTGGAAATTACTTACTGTGTAGAAGCCTCCATAGCTTCTACATAATAATTGAAAGCAGAAATATGTCTGATTGATGTTTAAGCAAGTTTTGGTAAATATTTAGGGATACGTTGCATGACTGAAGATGACATATCACATCACCTACCTTTAAAATGAAACTTGTTAATAAACAAAGATCAAGGAATATTACCCAGAAAGATGCAGAATTTTCTAAATCCAATTACTTAGTCTTTAAAGGACATAAAGAATGTCAATTCAGAAATAATTTCACCTGTCTACTACAAAGTAAGTACTTACAAACTATTGAAATGACTGGATACTGAGTATAGTTATAAAATTGTGAATTGTATAAAAATTGTATATTTTCCCTTGATCATTAATGTAAATAACTCTTTCATTTATTTTTCATGGTCCTTTAGTTGCCTGTATTCCTCAAACATTTATTAATGATCTACCCAAAAGAAAAATAACAGAATAAACAAGGCCAGTGAGGTTCCAAAATTAAAAATAATTCTTTTGAGTGCATGTGTGCATGCTAAGTCATTTCAGTTGTGTTCGACTCTTGCGACCCCATGGACTGTAGCCCACCAGCCTTCTATATCCACAGGATTCTCCTGGCAAGAATACTGGAGTGGGTTACCATGCCCTCCTCCAATTCTTTTGAGTTCATTCAGTAAAAAAGAATACAAAAAATTAACTGTTTAGCTCAGGTAACCCAGTTAATAGATTCAGAAGTATCAACTACTAATAGCTTTTTAATGTTTCCTTAGTAAACTCATGATAATAAGCTCTGTCAAGACTGCTTCTTCTCCTCCTCCTCTGTAATCTTTTTTTTTCTTTTAAAATTGACCTTGACTCCACTATTTAAAACACAAGAAAGGAAAAAAACTGAGGCAAGTAGCATCCTCATCTTGCTTAGCTCAGAGGTTTTACTTTAGCATTCCCTCATTCTTTGAGCAAATCAAAGCTAGTCCAGTACATAGTAGCTATTTAATAAATATTTCTTCAATAATTAATGAATCTCACTTAGGGAATACAGAATTAAATTATTGAAGAAATAAAAAAAATCCCTTTAAGTTTAGGAGCCATTGAGAAAATTATTTTATTTTAGATAACACAATATTTTCAAGTCAGTTTAGTAGTTTTTAAAAATAATTTGAATAGAATGGAGTATTTAGCACCCAGTTATCATCAGTGTTATCTCTCTTTCATGCCTAATGTTTATCCAAACTAGAAAGCATGCATCCATAGGTTTATCTGTCTTTTCTCAATCAACATAAAGTAGGCCAAATTTGCATTTCATTATGAAATCAATCCATAATAGTTTATAATTTTATTAAAATATTCTCAAGGAGATCCAACCAGTCCATTCTGAAGGAGATCAGCCCTGGGATTTCTTTGGAAGGAATGATGCTAAAGCTGAAACTCCACTACTTTGGCCACCTCATGCAAAGGGTTGACTCATTGGAAAAGACTCTGATGCTGGGAGGGATTGGGGGCAGGAGGAGAAGGGGACGACAGAGGATGAGATGGCTGGATGGCATCACTGACTCGATGGACGTGAGTCTGAGTAAACTCCGGGAGTTGGTGATGGACAGGGAGGCCTGGTGTGCTGCGATTCATGGGGTCGCAAAGAGTCGGACACTACTGAGCGACTGAACTGAACTGAAAATATTCTCAGGAACATTGTATCTTACTGAAATCCAATAATTTCTAGTATGTTTGTCTCCAAAATACTAATTTCCCTTTGTTGTGGTCTGAATGTGTGTGTCCGCCAAAATTCATCCAATGTGATAATATTTGAAGATGAGACCTAAACAGGAGAAAAAGCAAGATATTGAAAGCTATGGAAATATGTTCCCTTAAAAAAGTTAAAGAAATAATTTATGTTTGATCCTAAGAGGAGGCAAGACTAAGGGCACTCTTTACATATATCTTAAAATGGTTCATGGAACCCATTAAAATGAATAAGACAGGAGATATGTTTCTCTAGAAGGCTGAACTTAATTGATTATATAATGACAGAAGCAGAATTTATAAAAAAAAAAAAAAAGGAAATTTTTCCATATAAAAGACAAGAAATATCTGTCTAAATAAATTAGTGGTTTCAACCAGGCATGATTTTATGCCAAATTGGACATTTGGTAGAGTCTGGAGACATTTTGTCACAAGTCTGAATGGGGGAGAGGAGAGGGTCATTGGCATCTAGTCTGCTGATGCTAGAAATGCTGATAAACAGCCTACAGTGCACAGGCCAGCACCCGCAACAGAGAATCACCCAGTCTGAATGGCACCAACACCAAGATTGAAAAATGCTGGTCCAAATTTTGGAGATGCCAAGGAGGGAGGTCAGCTGTCCAACAGAGTGTCTGGGCTGTCCCTTTACTAACATGACTCAAGAAGAAATGGCAGCCTTGCAGCAATAATGTATGATTCCCTGGTTCCTTAGAGTGCATTCAAGAAAAACGCACTCTACGTCACAGAGTAAGATGTACTTGTATGAGAAGTTAAGTAATAGCACCAAATAGAATAAATGTGTAAGTTAAATACCTACCTTTAGATTTCAAAGGAAAAGAGAGAATTTAAACATGAGGATTAAGTGTACAGAGTCTGGAGGTGTTCTTGGAATTCTGACCCTAGTTTTAATATTTTCAATTAGTAGACTGGAAACAAAATATTTGACTTCAAAAGTTCCCACGTTCTCATCTATAATAAAGACCTAACTTTTAGATTATGTGTAGAAAATATGTAAATTAACACCTGAAAAGTGTTTATAACAATGTCTGGCATGAGAGACTTCCCTGGTGGTCTAGTGATTGGGACTTTGCCTTCCAGTGTAGGTGGTGTGGGTTAAATCCCTGGTTGGTGAGCTAAGATCACTTCAAGGCCAAAAAACCAAAACGTTAAAAAAAAGAAAAGCAATATTGTAACAAATTAAATAAAGACTTTAAAAATGGCCCACATCAGAAAAATCTTAACAACAAAAAAAATGTCTGGCGTATAATATTAGCTTTTAAGATGATGATGGGAGGGTAGTTTGGGGGAGGTGTACGTATGACTAAGTCCCTTTACTGTTTACCTGACACTATCACAACATTGTTAATCGTCTATATTGGGATACAAATTCAAAATAAAATCCCAATACAAAATTCAAAGTTTACAATAAATAAATAAAACTATGAGGATAACATTGAGAGATTCAGAGATATTTTTATGGAGAAGTAGAGATTTGAGTTGGAATTATAGAATAAACAAACTTTAAGAAATTTTTAAAAGGAATAAAAGCTGATATTTTGTAGGAGGAAAGCATCAGGCCATACTGAATGAAATACAGCAAACTTCCTCACCCTATCTCTTTTCATTACCCCCTCAGGGCTACCTTTCTATTCTCAAAACTTCATATGTAGTTGTTTCCTGCCTGAATTAGGAGCTACATAATGAGGCTTAAATAGGAGAGGACACAAAAATTAACCTTTTTATGCTGTAAAAAGTTTTTTCTGCATTTCATATGTCAATGCAGTTCAATTGTTAAATCAAACCATTTTTGAAGTTTTTAAAGTATTGCTAAAATACAGGTATCAATTATTCAATATCTCATGTGAATTAAGTGATTAAGCTAGTATTAATATAAAAAGCAAATCTGGAAAACTCAGCAGTGGCCACAGGACTGGAAAAGGTCAGTTTTCATTCCAATCCCAAACAAAGGCAATGCCAAAGAATGCTCAAACTACCGCACAATTGCACTCATCTCACACGCTAGTAGAGTAATGCTCAAAATTCTCCAAGCCAGGCAGGCTTCAGCAATATGTGAACCGTGAACTTCCAGATGTTCAAGCTGGTTTTAGAAAAGACAGAGGAACCAGAGATCAAATTGCCAACATCTGCTGGATCATGGAAAAAGCAAGAGAGTTCCAGAAAAACATCTATTTCTGCTTTATTGACTATGCCAAAGTCTTTGACTGTGTGGATCACAATCAACTGTGGAAAATTCTGAAAGAGATGGAATACCAGACCACCTGACCTGCCTTTTGAGAAATCTGTATGTAGGTCAGGAAGCAACAGTTAGAACTGGACATGGAACAACAGACTGGTTCCAAATAGGAAAAGGAGTACGTCAAGGCTGTATATTGTCACCCTGCTTATTTAACTTATATACAGAGTGCATCATGAGAAACGCTGGGATGGAAGAAGCACAAGGTGGAATCAAGATTGCCGGGAGAAATATCAATAACCTCAGATATGCAGATGACACCACCCTTATGGCAGAAAGTGAAGAAGAACTAAAAAGCTTCTTGATGAAAGTGAAAGAGGAGAGTGAAAAAGTTGGCGTAAAGTTCATTATTCAGAAAACAAAGATCATGGCATCCAGTCCCATCACTTCATGGGAAACAGAGATACAGTGGGAACAGTGTCAGACTTTATTTTGGGGGGCTCAAAAATCACTGCAGATAGTGATTGCAGCCATGAAATTAAAAGACACTTACTCCTTGGAAGGAAAATTATGACCAACCTAGATAGCATGTTAAAAAGCAGAGACATTACCAACAAAGGTCCGTCTGGTCAAGGTTATGGTTTTTCCAGGAGTCATGTATGGATGTGAGAGTTGGACTGTGTAGAAAGCTGAGCATCGAAGAATTGATGCTTTTGAACTGTGGTGTTGGAGAAGACTCTTGAGAGTCCCTTGGACTTCAAGGAGATCCAACCAGTCCATTCTAAAGGAGATCAGTCCTGGGTGTTCTTTGGAATGATGCTAAAGCTGAAACTCCAGTACTTTGGCCACCTCATGCAAAGAGCTGACTCCTTGGAAAAGACTCTGATGCTGGGAGGGATTGGGGGCAGGAGGAGAAGGGAACGACAGAGGATGAGATGTTTGGATAGCATCACCGACTCAATGGACATGCTGCTAAGTCACTTCAGTCATGTCCGACTCTGTGCGACCCCGTGGATTGCAGCCTACCAGGCTCCTCCGTCCATGGGATTTTCCAGGCAAGAGTGCTAGAGTGGGTTGCCATTGGACCTGAGTCTGAGTGAACTCTGGGAATTGGTGATGGACAGGGAGGCCTGACGTGCTGCAATTCATGGGGTCACAATGAGTCGGACATGACTGAGCGACTGAACTGAACTGAATATGAAAAGTATTTCATTTTCCAAGTGCATTATGCTTTAATGCCAAAAGCAAACAAATAAACTGCTGGTGAGTTTACTTGAGTGTCATGGTGAATTGCCTGATGTCCCTGTCCCCAGTATGGGTTTGAATATATATTTTTAAACTAAAATCCAGAATAAACTTGCCTGTGTCTCTTTAAAACATCACAAAAACATCATAATACATCCTTATCTGGAAAATAGAAAGAATTCTACACATATCCTAAATTAACATAGTATAATAAAACAAAATAAAACACCAAATGCGTCCATCTACATATACAGATGATTTTTTAAATAATTTAGTTTCAATGACAAATATTGTTTTCCTAGAAAATAAATAAAACTGGGGAACATAAGCAGTTCTTCCAAGGTCATTCAGCACAATATTTTTGAAGGTAGAACCAGAAATGTAACCTTAATTTGAAACAAGATTTTCAAACTTGTTAATTCTATAAATCTTACTGATTGCTTTCAGGGTCAGGGACCATGGCCTCTTGGTATAAGGTGATAACATAGGTAAATCATTGCCTGTCACAGGCCACACTTTAATTCTTAGAATTCTTTTTTAGAAGTTTGCAATTCTAGAGCATATTGTTTTTTTTCTTCTGTACAGTTTTCATCACCTATGATTCCCATGAATGAAAAACTGAAAAATCTTTAAAATTTTATTAATACCTGACAACCTTAAACATTTTTTAAAAATTTGGCAAAGAAAAATGTGTAATCTAAATGACAGCATCTCTGGGGTGAGCATAGAGCAAATAAATATGGTACAAATTGAAAGCATTATGAGCCAAATAACTTCAAACAGTGATTTAAGAGAACACTGAAAGGAGAGCATTATACTATGTGTGTGTGTGTGTAACACATCTTTTATGTATTAACTTTGTGCAAAACTGCCAATATTTCCTCTTTTAGCTCTACAGAATAGCTGAATCACAAGTGTCTATCTACTTTAAATAGTCTCATGATATTTTGAAAGAAATTTTAAAATTGATTTTAGTGCTCCGCCATCATAGCTATAGTTGAGAGATAGAGTGGAAAATGCATACAAATTAGGTTATTTTGCAAATTGGTAGCATCTTCAATATTATCTTCCTCTTCTTAATGGATTTAAATTAGAAACACTAATGACTATACTAGCATATTTTGTGCTCAGTAGGAGACACTATGGAAGGGATCTTTGGGTACATGTGGAGAGTGATAAACAGTTGAATATCATTAGCACCAAAATCAAAATAATATTTCACTGAAGATGTAGATTTTTAAAGAAATGTCAATTGCATCTCAGAGAATTTTAAGTAGATGTATGAAGTAGTTGTAAAGCATTCTGAAATGAAGAACTTATTGAAAAGCATAATTTTCTTTCTACTAACAAAGTTAAAAAAAATCTGTTCATCTCTGAATCATTCTCAAACAAGCTCTATCCTATGTCAGAAAAATATTATTCTAAACATATTTATTTTCCAGGTTTATAAATATTTGCTTATATTTTTCCTTTGCTTTCCTTTAGATGACCATTTTTATCTTTGAAAATTAGAATATGAAATGGCAGAGTCAAAGCATGTATGTTTACTCAAACAGAATTATTCTCCACTGGGAATTCATTACATGAACAAACAGGGGAATTTCATAGACTATAAATGCAGCAAACACAGCCAAACACAGCTGCTAAGTTGCTTCAGTCGTGTCCAACTCTGTGCGACCCTATAGACGGCAGCCCACCAGGCTCCCCCGTCCCTGGGATTCTCCAGGCAAGAACACTGGAGTGGGTTGCCATTTCCTTCTCCAATGCATGAAAGTGAAAAGTGAAAGGGAAGTCACTCAGTCGTGTCCGACTCTTCGCAACCCCATGGACCGCAGCCTACCAGGCTCCTCTGTCCATGGGATTTTCCAGGCAAGAGTACTGGAGTGGGATGCCATCGCCTTCTCCGAGCTGGGAATTTTTTTTTAAAAAATCAGAAACAAGCTTCTCTCTTTCTCAGGTACTACACAATCTACATTTCTGCTTCTCTTGGCACATTTGTTGCATTTTTCTTTCTTTTTTTTCCCTACAGATTAGTGTGCTCTGTCTGAACATTATAGGCTTTTGCCATCCAGACATGTAACCAATATGTCTTATAAGTTCAGCTTAGCACTAACCACCCAGCTGCCCAGAGTTCTGCTATATATCACAGGTTCCCACTACTAAGGGTGGAAAACATAATCCAGATCAGCTCTTGTCTTCTGGTTTGTGTCCATAAGCCTGATCCATTCAAGTGAAGTGATCATAAATACTGTTATAATTAATGTCAAAAGTGTTGATTATCCAAAAAATATTCATGTTGACTAGATGATGAACTCTGTGCCTAATGAAGATAAAAAGGCAGTATTTGATCCCATGAACTACACAGTTTAGTGGAACAGAGACTTTCTTTCAAATAATCACATTAATTAAAGTATAATTACCTGACAAAAACTCAAAAGAAAACGGAGTTTTCTGAGAGAAAGCTCTGCATTCCATGAAAGTGCATGAAAAAGGAAATTCATTGATTTGAAAGGTAGGGAAGGTTTTTCTGAGGAAGTGAAGTTAGAAATGTGATTAGAATAATGAATAGGAGTTTACCAAGTTAAAGAAGAAAGAAAGGTGAGAACAGCATTTTTGAAAAAGAAAAAACATGTGCAAAAGCCCTACGGTAGAAGACAGAATTGTGCGCCAGACATTTTGTGAGGACCCCTCATAGTTACTGAAGAGAGAAGAGATGACTGGATTCATTGCAGGCTGAAGTGGTAGACAAGGGCCACTTCTACTTGATTCTACCAATCTTTGTCTTTATTCTTGATCCTTAGGATATGGGAGCCTTAGAAGAATTTTAAGTACGTGGGTAACTTACTGAGATTTTTGTTTGAAAGATGTTCCTAATTGCAGTGAAGAGAGCAGATGGAGGAAAAAGTAGATGCAAGACCAATTGTTAAGCAAGTTAATAGTGGAAATAAGGGATGATAGAAGTTTGGCCTAAAGACATGAATAAAAGAGTAGGAATAAGAGTGTTTAGAATTGGGGATATTTAAGAACAAGACTGACATGACAAGATAATGTTCCATCCTAGCAATCGGAGACTATGCTAGAAAAGGGGATAGGGACAGAGCATTAAAACTTACTGATATGTATGTACTACTGAAAGAGACAGGATTAAAGATGCCCATATTATATGTTCATTTCCCCCATGTGTTGAAGTCTTACCCTCAATGCTTAGAATGTGGCTTGCTTTGGAAATAAGCATTTGTAGAGTAACCAAGTCACAATGACGTCATTAAGGTAGGCACTAATCCCGTATAACAGGTATCCATAAAAAAGGAGAAATTTGAATAAACAGAGGGAAGATAAGGTAGAGATATAGAGGGCAAAGATGACCGTGACCCTCCTACATTTTGAGCATACATTTTTGGACAGTGTTTTCCTTAAAATAATTTACATTTTAAATATGCTATTAGCTATTTTTATATTTTTATTTGCTAAAATGATAAATACTAGTGTTGCAGCAAGCTAGCTCATGTTGAAAAAGGTAAAGTATAACCATGTCTATGTCTGTTTCTTCTTATTTGTGTCATAATTCTCCAGGCTTTTCTACAACAACTTGTTGGGTTTTAATTTCTTATAAGGTTTCATAAAATGAAACTTTCCATGATGCTAAAACACACATAACTTTATGCCTACAACTTAGAAGCTCCTGAGAGCAGAGATATGATCAATCTGAATGTCAAAATTGCTGTTCACAAGTCGCACATCATTCTAAATTAATGCCATAGCTAGCTGCAAGATAAAAATTTTAAAAAGACATTACAAGTTTGAGACGCATTTTAAGTGAGGAATGATAATGGGGTTGAGAAGCAATGCAATTTCATATTTGAGTCAAATAACATTTTTTATAGCACACAGATGTAAGGACAAATTCCAGCATAAGCTTACAAATTAGTAAGAGAATTCCAAAAGTTTTAAAATCTACCTAATTTTCTAATTACGATTGCAACATTTTTTTGCCAGAAAATGCAAATATACCTTTTGTTTCAAAGAAATCACTGAAAATCTACTTTTTAAAGTTTTATGTTACTAAAAGTATACTAACATTAATTAGAGATACCATAATATGTGTCCATTTGTAATGAAAATGTGAAAGTCAAAGTGTTAGTCACTCAGTCATGTGGCTCTTTGTGACCCCATGGATTGTAGCCCGCCAGTCTCCTCTGTCCAAGACATTCCCCAGGCAAGAATACTCAAGTCAGTTGCCATTCCCTTCTCCAGGGGATCTTCCTGACCCAGGAATCAAACCCATGTCTCCCACACTGCAGGCAGATTCTTTACCATCTAGCCACCAGGGAAAAAATAAATTTGCCATTAATTGAATTTATTGAATGGCTCCCTTCTCTATTATTTGCAATGTCAAATTACCTTATGTATATTATTTCTCTCTTTTCAGGTAAACTATTGCAATGAAAAAGACAGAGAAAGGTAAAATCTTAAGTTTATTTCTTTGGTAAATCTACCCTTGTAAAAGCCATCAGCATCAAGAAAGTGATTATTTGTAGAAGTGAAAGGCTTGCACTCATTTCTCCACTCATTTATTACTGTACCTTGATAAAGGTAAGTACTTTCCTAATTTTTATCCCAACAGATTTGGTTTTGCCTACTGCAAAAAATTATATGAATAGAGTACATGCTCTGTTGTGACTGACTTCTTTTACTCTAAATTATGTTTGTGATATTCATTCATGTAGTTGAACATACTAGTAGTTTGTACAGTACAAATAGTCATCCATTTTCATTTCTATGTAGACTTACATTGTATAAAGATACCCTTAGAAAGACAAATATGTTTCCATTCATATGTGGAACCTAAAAATTGAAACAAAAGAACAATTATAACAAAACCAAAACAGACTCACAGGTACAGAAAACAGATGTTTGGTTTTGTGACTACAAAATATCATTAATTTTGATGTTGCCACTAAATGGATTAAAATTTTTCTTCCCTTCAAATTATTCACTTTTCATTGGAATCACCAAATTTTGTGTAATATGACACTGCATATTACATGTTACTCAGGAACATTTCAAAGCAAGGATTTTAGTAATATTCAATATTAAGTGCATGCTATTTTCATGAGAAATTCCAAGTTCAAATAATCTACCAATACCAAATTATAGAACAAACAATCCTTCCATTTTTTCTGAGCTTCTTCAAAACTTTATGACCTAAAAAAGCAGTAAAAATAATGACAAGTGATGGGAAAACTTATCTACTACAAATGAAAAATAAACATGAACAACATTCTTTCACAGATGTATTCCAAATAGAGTCTAGAAAAAAAGAGGTCTCTTTGTTTTCCTTCATTAATAAAATTCTATTTTTTAAATAGATCCTTTTTTTAGAGCAGTTTTAGATTCACAGCCAAATTGAGAGAAAGTAAAGAGATTTCCCATATACTCCCTGTCTCACAAATGCATAGCTTCCCCCCACATCAACACCCTCCACAACAGCTGTACATTTGTTATAATTGATAAACCTGTACTAATAAATCAACCAAAGCCCTCTGTTTAATTAGAGTTTACATTGGTGTTGCATAGCCCATTTCTTTGGAAAAATGTATATATAATGACATATATCCACCATTATAGCATCATGCAGAATAGCTTCACAGTTCTAAAAATTCTCCGTGCTCCCCTTATTCACTCCTCCCTCCCGTTAACTTCTGGCAACTTTTCACAGTCTCCATTGTTTTGTCTTTTCCAGAATGTTATATAGTGAGAATCATAAAGTATGCGGTCTTTTCAGTTTGGCTTCTTTCACTTAGCAATATACATTTAGGTTACTCTATGTCTTTTCTTGGCTGGCTTTATTATTATAGTTTGTGTATTCACCTTCTAAAGGACATCTTGATTACTTTCAAGTTTTGTCAGTCACAAATAAAGCTACTATAAACCTCTGGGTGCTGGTTATTCTGTTGACATAACTTTTCAACTGCTTTAAGTAAATACCAAGGAGTGTGATCACTGGATCATTTGGTAAGAGGACGCTTACTTTTCTAAGAAATTCCAAACTGTCTTTGAAAGTGTGTGTCTGTACCATTTTTCATTCCCACTAACAAGGGAGAATTCTTGTTTTTCCAAATCCTCACTAGCATTTGATATTTTTGGTGTTCCAGACTTTGGCCATTCTAGCAGTTGTGTACTAGTAGCTCATTGTTATTTTAATTTGCATTTCCCTGATAACAAGCAATGTGGAACATATTTTCATATGATTTTTGTCATCTGTGTATCATTGGTGAACTATCTGTTAGGTCTTTGGTCCATATTTTAACCCAGGTGTTCAGTTTCTTATGATTGATTTTGAAGAGTTCTTTGAAGAGTCTTTTATCAGATATGTCCTTTGTGAATACTAATACTTTCTCCCATTCTGAGGGAATCTATTGTTTGCCACTACTACCAAAGTTCAATGTTGTTTTATCTTTCGCAGTACAGTAAAACAGGATAAAAAATAAGACTTTTAAATATTGGAAATGAATAAATAATCATTACAGTTGGTAATTTATACAACGTATAAGCACAACATACTAGTTGAAAATTACTAGATACTATAAAGTATTTCCATTTTTAAACCCATTAACTTTTTATTCATGAGTAATGGTAGAAAAATGTAAAAGATAAGCGAGAGGAAGGAAAAGAAGAAGATGTTTGCAACACAAGTCTGTAAAAGATTTGGTAATAATCTATTTTGAAATGTCCAAATTCATAATGAAGAACACATTAGAAAGCCAAATAATAGAATATATACCAGATTAATCCATTGAAGCACTTAATGTAATAAATTTTATTCTCTTTTCACATTTAAAAATGTTTATTTTCACATTTCAAATATTTTCTCAAATATTTCAAACAAGACCTTCGAAGTAAACTTCTAAAAGAATACATGGAAGAGAAAATGTACAAAGAGGAATAAGAAAGCATTTTAAAAAGACTAACGAAGATCTTAATTTACCAGTTCTCAATGTCAATGAAAGGCAGAAGTCTTCAAAAGGAAATAGCTTGCAAAGTGCTAATGGAATAAAAATAAAACACTCTAACTTATCAAATATTCAAATATGCTAACAGCAATGCTAAATAAAATCATATGATAAAATATAATGATGCTAAAATATAGTTACCAAAAAAATGTAAAAGAATAAAGTAACCATAGCAGAACTAAGATATATATTTATATATACACACATGGGCACATATACACACATATATGTGCATATATATACAGAAAGAGGTTTAATACAAGATCAGTGTAGAATTTCAAATAACATACAAATGTTCAAAAACTAGCCTTGGAAAAATTATTGTATATATGGAGAATTGAGTTAAATATCTAATTCATACCACACACAAAAACATATTTCAGTCGGTTAAAAGTCAAAATGTGTAACAAAATTGTAAAAGTACTAAAAGCCATTAAAGGAAAAAAATGCAGGATAAAACTGTAATAATCTGGAGTTATTAACAGATAAATATTCTAAAAATATATGAACCAAAGATTAAAAAGAAAGTTTATTTAATCATATTTAAAAATCTATGCAGCAAAAGATACAATAAAAGGGTTAAAAGATAACACACAAAAATAAAAATTATTATAAAATCTCTAACAAAATTAAACATGAGACACTTGGCAAATAAATAATCAAGAGAAGAAAAATATTGTACAAATGCCAAATTAACATGCATGAACATATTTGACCTCACCTGTAACAAGGAAATGCAAATTAAAGCCACAATGGAGTAATACCTTACTCGTATTACATTGGCAATAATTATAAAATACTGTAATAGTCCCTGATGGCAAGAATGTGGTAAAATGAATCATTCTGTACATATTAATGTTGAGAGAATTATTTAATACCATTATTTGGAAGGAAAGTTAGCAGTTTCCCTCAACAATTAAAAAATACATATAGGCAGTTCTAGTTCAAGATAATGAATAGCTCTCATGCTTCCCTTTCTTTATGCTAAAAAAATCATTAGTATATTTTAATACTTATTCACTTTAGAACAAGGTAGTTTAACTGGGTTTATAAGGAATAAATTATAATCATGTAGTTAATCTCATGCCAGAGGTCTTGTTTTAAGTATCAAAACGAATAGATGTTTTTCATCAACCATAATCACAAATGAGTATCCATTGCTCCATATCTTCATGTACATTTAATGTGCTTAAAATTTTTCATTTTTGTCATTGATATGTAGGTGAAAGAATATATTTTTAAACTACTTCCATTTTTGTCATATTGAGCATTTATATTTATCAGCCATAAAAGTTTCCCTTCTTTGGATATTAAAATATAATTTATAATAGCAAAAATTTGCTAACAACATAGAAGTTTACCAATAGAAAATTAAACAAATTATAACTATTATGAAATGCAGGGCATTTATTCTGAAAGAGGAAATGGCAACCTACTCCAGTATTCTTGCCTGGGAACCCATGGACTGAGGAGCCTGGCCGGCCACAGTCCATTGGTCACAAAGAGTCGGACATGACGAGCAACTAAGAACACACACATGCTTACATACTAATTATTGTATCTTCAGTGATAGAAACATATTTCTGTATTAGAAAAACACAAACATCAGCATAATTTCATCATTTGCTTCCATAATCGATACTATCAAGCTGGCATCTGTCTTAACTGAAACTGTCTCCAAGACTAGCTTAAACAACCCAGTAGGAAGAATCCTCAGTTCAGTTCAGTTCAATCACTCAGTCATCTCCACCTCTTTGAGACCCCATGAATTGCAGCATGCCAGGCCTCCCTGTCTATCACCAACTCCCGGAGTCCACCCAAACCCATGTCCATTGAGTTGGTGATGCCATCCAACCATCTCATCCTCTGTCATCCCCTTCTCCTCCTGCCTTCAATCTTTCCCAGCATCAGAGTCTTTTCCAATGAATTAGCTCTTTGCATGAGGTGGCCAAAGGACTGGAGTTTCAGCTTTAGCATCAGTCCTTCCAAAGAACACCCAGGACTGATTTCCTTTAGGATGGACTGGTTGGATCTCCTTGCAGTCCAAGGGACTCTCAAGAGTCTTCTCCAACACCACAGTTCAAAAGCATCAATTCTTCAGTGCTCAGCCTTCTTTATAGTCCAACTCTCACATCCATACATGACCACTGGAAAAACAATAGCCTTGACTAGATGGACCTTTGTTGACAAAGTGATGTCTCTGCTTTTTAATATGTTGTCTAGGTTGATCATAACTTTCCTTCCATGGGCTTCCCTGGTGGCTCAGAGGTTAAAGCATCTGCCTGGAATGCAGGAGACCTGGGTTCGATCCCTGGGTCGGGAAGATCCCCTGGAGAAGGAAATGGCAACCCACTCTAAACTCTTGCCTGGAGAATCCCATGGAGGGAGGAGCCTGGTAGGCTACAGTCCATGGGGTAGCAAAGAGTTGGACATGACTGAGCGACTTCACTTTCACTTTCCTTCCAAGGAGTAAGTGTCTTTTAACTTCACGGCTGCAATCATCATCTGCAGTGATTTTGGAGCCCAGAAAAATAAAGTCAGCCACTGTTTCCACTGTTTCCCCATCTATTTCCCATGAAGTGATGGAACCAGATGTCATGATCTTCATTTTCTGAATGTTGAGCTTTAAGCCAACTTTATCACTCTCCTCTTTCATCTTCCCCAAGAGGCCCTTTAGTTCTTCTTCACTTTCTGCCATAAGGGTGGTGTCATCTGCATATCTGAGGTGATTGATATTTCTCCCGGCAATCTTGATTCCAGCTTGTGCTTCCTCCAGCCCAGCATTTCTTATGATGTACTCTGTATATAATTTAAATAAGCAGGGTGACAATATACAGCCTTGACATACTCCTTTTCTTATTTGGAACCAGTCTATTTTTCCATGTCCAGTTCTAACTGTTGCTTACTGACCTGCATACAGGTTTCTCAAGAGGCAAGTCAGGTGGTCTGGGTACTCCCATCTCTTTCAGAATTTTCCACAGTTGATTGTGATCCACACAATCAAAGGCTTTGGCATAGTCAATAAACAGAAATAGATGTTTTTCTGGAACTCTCTTGCCTTTTCCACAATCCAGGGGATGTTGGCAATTTGACCTCTGGTCCCTCTGCCTTGTCTAAATCCAATTTGAACATCTGGAAATTCATGATTCATGTACTGTTGCGGCCTGGCTTGGAGAATTTTGAGCATTACTTAACTAGCATGTGAGATGAAATTTCCTGATCAACTTAATTAAAATAGGCAATATTTAATTTGTATTTCTGAATAGGAGTTTTTGGATGAGAAAATTTAGAGAAATAAAATGTTGGAGCTCTTCTTACCACTCAAAAGGAAACTTGCTTTTTTTTCCTCCCCCATTCCCTGCTCCCTGGAAAGTAAACATGATCTGAAAAGCTAACCTTTTTCTAACTTAAAACTTAGTGAAATACTCTAGTCAGTTCTGTGTCAACATTCCCCTCATAACATTTTCAGGAAGAATTCCAATTCAATCCTTACTAGTGTCTTATAATATTATCATATAGGAGTCAGCTGATGGCTTCAGCTCTATGCTTCAGCCAACAGCTATACCATACAAATATTATGATTTTAGAATTTATAGTCTACCTTCTCCACTCATCATTTACAGCAGAAAGATTTTTGTGGACAGAAAAGAAAGTGAGCACATATGGTGATCTTGGGGTTTTTTTAGAATTCATTAATATTAGCCAAAGTTATATTTATACTTTATCAGAAAATAATTGTATTTCATCACAGTGGGAAAGCTGAGAAAAAAAAATTCCTTCATGACAAAGCCCATTATTATAAAGCAACAAAACTGTACTATCAGGAATTATTAGAAAGGAGATGTGAATGCACACCCACATTTGTTTCTTTGTCTATAAGATTATCATTTTCTGCTTGAACTGAGATGTCAAGTAGAAAATATTTTCGTTAAAACAGTGAGTCTTCTAAGCATTTCTCTCCTAATAAGATGGCTACCTTCATTTATTTTATAATGTTCTTAATGAACTCATATTTCTTAACCAGGAATCTTAGACAAATAAGTTGATTTAAACTCAAGCTACACAGATGACAATTGATTTGCTCCATGGGGAATTATCGTGCATTCCATCACAGATGCCTCACTAATTCAGAGAGTTTCAGATAGTTGTCAATGCTATGCACACGCTATTTCCATTATTGTGGCCGGGGATGCATTATGATTATTAAAAGACTGTTACCTTTTCAAGTTAATTGAAAGAATGGGAGAATAAAGAGGATAGTCTGTTGAATTGTTTAGCAATAATGCTTTTAGTATTTTATGAGAAGCGCAGGGGTTCATGACCTCTCGAAACAATTTCCGTTCAGCTGACACAGAGTAGGTATTGCCAGTGTCCAGTATCCTAAATAAGTTGTTTTAACTACTTCAGTTACTGAAACATTATTTAGGTCAATGTGTCATTTATTTAGCTGGGAAACAAATAATAACCCAACACTCATCAATTCCTGCCATAGCAGCAACCCACATGTAATTCGATATAACTCTGAAATTAGAATGATAGAACTAGGGTGAGAGAGTTAACAATGGCTTTTGGCAGAATTCAAGCAAAATGTACCAAGTTAACAGCCTGGGAAATCAGAAAGAAATAGAGAACAGTTCAGAAGTATCAATAGAATAAGCAGACTCAAGTAGCTTGATTCAAGGAACATAAGGAGAAGAATAACTTATTAATGACACCCTGGTATAAACTATTACATGGTAATCAGCCCAAAGCAATGTTGCGCTGTCTATGCAGCACCAGACTTGTAAATAATTGTTGGAATTGCTAAAGAAAGCCCCCAGGCCTTAAATCACAATAGAAACTGTCAAGGCTTCTGAATATGATGGATGTATTCTTCAAGTTATTCAAAATTCTTCACCAAAACAGGCACCACAATTTTTCTGTACTTGGAGCAGTAGAAAGGCATTTCATTTTGATATCCTTGTAAGTCATCTTCTGAGCTTTATCTTAATGGTGTTTGAGTTTATTGTATAGAATAGAGATCTCAATTTTTAAAGTTCATTTTGAAATGAAATAGTGAAAACTTGGCATCTTAGAAGTGACTTGCCAATATTAATTACAGAACCAGATCTATATTTAGGTTTTGGATGACAGCTCATAATTTGAGAATGTCTGGAAATTATTTTCCAATAAATCTTCAAGTCTATGTTTTCTTTCTTTAATCTTTTTATATGGTTCTTTTATTTCCACTTTCTTCTGAATTTTCTGTTACCTTTCTTTAATTACCCAGTTCTCAACATAAAGGCCAAGGTTACTAAGAATTTATGTATGAATTAAAAGGTACTGGTGTGAAACAACTATGCAGTCCCCAGTGGAAAAACAAATGATGAAATTTTGAGGCTACTACATATTAGGGGCCAGGAAACCCAGAATTTTCTAATATTGTTCCTCAAAATGCAATCATACCTCCCTATTTGGTCTTATAGTGTGTATTATTTTTCAGCAATTGCAATTGCTATCAAATGAGAGGCAAAAATGACCCGAGGCTGAAGCCATATAACTCAATGCATAGAATATTAGTGAACCTCACTCTACCATTCAACTTTGTCCTAAAATACTAATGTTAACTATTAGCCCTAAAGGCCTGATAGGTTCAAGCTCAAACAGGCCATGAAGATGGCTCAGATTTTTAAGAGATGAATCTTCACCTAGTATTGGGTGATATAGATATGAGATATAGAGTGAAGTATGACAGGTTGGAAAGTGGTGCCAATATTAGCATAACTACTTAACTCTAAGAAGGACACTGTGAATGACTTTGAGAGATTTCAACCTGCTTCCATGGAGAAACAATACCTGGATGTTATTACTCCATCCTGTAGAAGAAAGACAAGGAAGAGATCTACACCCATGCATCCTACTCTTTTAGTACATAAATTCCAACCATTACAGATGTGAACCAAACAATGCCCTGTAACCAGTCAGTCAGTCGCTCAGTCGTGTCTGACTCTTTGTGACCCCATGGACTGCAGCCCGCCAGGGTTCCCTGTCCATCTCCAAGTCCTGGAGCTTGCTCAAGCTCATGTCCATCGAGTCCGTGATACCATCCAGCCATCTCATCCTCTGTCGTCCCCTTCTCCTCCTGCCTTCAATCTTTTCCCACATCAGGGTCTTTTCCAATGAGTTAGTTCTTTGCATCAGGGGGCCAACGTGTTGGAGCTTCAGCTTCAACATCAGTCTTTCCAATGAATATTCAGGACTGATTTCCTTTAGGATGGACTGGTTGGATCTCCTTGCAGTCCAAGGGGCTCTCAAGAGTCTTCTCCAACACCACAGTTCAAAAGCATCAATTCTTCAGCACTCAGCATTCTTTACAGTCCAACTTTCACATCCGTACATGATGACTGGAAAAACGATAGCTTTGACTAGACAGACCTTTGATGGCAAAGTAATGTCTCTGCTTTCTAACATGCATCTAAGTTGGTCATAGCTTTTTCTTTCAAGGAGCAAGCATCTCTTAATTTCATGGTTGCAGTCACCATCTGCAGTGATTTTGGAGCCCCCCCAAATCACAGTCTCTCACTGTTTCCATTGTTTCCCCATCTATTTGCCATGAAGTGATGGGACCAGATGCCATGCCCTATAATATTAAAACTGAACAGAGCAGTGCACTTCCTACTCTGTGAGAAAAGAGGATGTTCACAGGAGGATGTGTTAAGACAATTCAAAGGCAGATCTTCTGACTCCACATCTCTGCTGTCTTTGTTGTTTATCACCAAAGCCAGCTCTAATGTCTCATTTAATTATCTGTTGAAAATATTACCATTCTTACTAAATGCATTTAAGTGAGTTGAGGGAATAAGAAGGAAATCTGCAGGAAGATATTATGGAATTGAATGTGTCAATTATGTTAATATTATAGTCCTAAGAGACAGAAGAGATTACTTTTTATTTTGTCCCTCCCTGAATTTTTACACTGTTTGAATCAAAGTTCCTTCTTTAGGGAGAAATAGTTTAAAACACATGACCCTATATTTACCTAATTATTTTTCTTACTTCCAAAAGATTTGCTTCATTATACCTCTGTTATACCTCTGTTATGACTAAATTTCTCTGTAGATCAATTTATCTTGCTCTTTAATGGAATCTGATTGTCCCCTCTGATATATAAGATGGAAAGGATTAAAAACCTTTGAAACACCTATCAGCAATTGAATTATTTCAGAAATAGGATTTAATTGATGATGGTAAACCACAATTGTTAAAAGGGAAATATATTGTCTATGAAGATAACTCTGCTTGTTCTTTTTCTATTGATTATCAACTGTGGATTATTCTGGACCAGATGGGGTAAATCTGAGAGAAGTTAGAGAAAATATTTTGCTGTTAGAGTCTGAAAGTTATTTCTGAGGGTTTCCTTATTTTACACCTATTTAGATAAGACAAATCTTACATCACTGTTTCCTTTTAGTTCCCAGATGTCGATAAAAGCTCCTGATATCCAATGCCACAGTAATAATGACAAAATTGTCTTTAAAGAAACATCCCAAAGATAAGACGTCTCTTTCAAAATGGTTTTAATGGCAATGGCGCCACCAACAAAGCAAAGCAAAGCCTAATTTTTTTTTGTTTCTTGGTAAAGAGTATCTGTCAATCCCACTAAAGTCTTTAATATAGTAGAATAAGGATCATACATTTAACACTTCAATTTATACACCCAGAATAAACTCAAGTTTTTATAGATATCATTTTATTACTGGGGCATATTTTAGGCATACTGGAGCATCATATGGGTATATTTTGTTAGTAAAAGAGAATCAGTTCAGTTCAGTCGCTCAGTTGTGTCTGATTCTTTGTGATCCCATGCAGCACAGCCGGCTTCCCTGTCCATCACCAAGTCCTGAAGCTTGCTCAAACTAATGTCCACCAAATCAGTGATGCCCTCCAACTGTCTCATCCTCTGTCATCCCCTTCTCCTCCTGCCTTCAGCCTTCTCCTACACAGGGTCTTTTCCAATGAGTCAGTAAAAGAGATTCAGTTCAGTTCAGTCGCTCAGTCGTGTCTGACTCTTTGCGACCCCATGAATCTCAGCACGCCAGGCCTCCCTGTCCATCACCAGCTCCTGGAGTTCACTCAGACTCATGTCCATCGAGTCAGTGACGCCATCCAGCCATCTCATCCTCGGTCGTCCCCTTCTTCTCCTGCCCCCTATCCCTCCCAGCATCAGAGTCTTTTCCAATGAGTCAACTCTTCTCATGAGGTGGCCAAAGTACTGGAGTTTCAGCTTTAGCATCATTCCTTCCAAAGAAATCCCAGGGCTGATCTCCTTCAGAATGGACTGGTTGGATCTCCTTGCAGTCCAAGGGACTCTCAAGAGTCTTCTCCAACACCAAGTTCAAACGCATCAATTCTTTGGCACTCAGCCTTCATCACAGTCCAACTCTCACATCCAAACATGACTACTGGAAAAACCATAGCCTTGACTAGACAGACCTTAGTCAGCAAAGTAATGTTTCTGCTTTTGAATATGCTATCTAGGTTGGTCATAACTTTTCTTCCAAGGAGTAAGCGTCTTTTAATTTCATGGTTAATGTATAAATCTCAATGAAAATATATTACACATTTTTGTCTCCTCCCCAAGCCATTGCTCATGTATTTCTGTCTCCATTTATTCTATTTTCCATCTTTAGAAAACTAGAACCTTTGGGAAATATGTCTACAGATTTTACAAAATCTGTAGAACAATAAATGTTTTATTGAAACACAGAAATGCTATTTATATCATAAAATATATCAAGTAAAAAGTAGTTTTACTTGAAAAGAGTGAGTACACTCTTATTCTTTTTCAGCTCATCAGCACAATTATGTGATGCAAAAGTCCCCAATCTAAGAAAGTTGAAAACAGACTATATTCGGTTTTATTGATTTGCCTATCAATGTTCTCACTCAAGAGCTTCAAAATCTCAATTTAGTCATGAAAAACACAAGATAGAGATGTTTATTTGGTAAGTTAATATATCCCTGCCTTATAAAACCTAACAATTCTATTTCTACTTTATTTCAAATCCTTACAAAGATGCTGAAGTTAATTACTTTTGCTGATCCCACATGAATTCAGCACTTTATTTTCTTTGAGGCACTGCTATAAAATCTCTGAAGAGAGACTATATTGTGTATTTTCTAGTTATAAACACAATAAAAATTGTATTAATCTCTAAGCTGTACTCCCTTTATTCGTTTCTCTATTTTGCAAAGTGGAAGGATAAACTCCTCTATCCACAAAATAATAAGGTCTAATAAAGTTATAGATTTACCTATTTTGACTGAAATTTTTGACCAAAAAATGGGTTTCATTGCAAAGTGATAAATATAACAGACATCTTCCCTCATTCTGCTATTATCTACTCAGTGTTCAAGCTTTGAAATGTCTGGGTTGATTTTTATCTTGTGTTCATTCTACAGCCTTTTAAAATATGTTTTTAAAAAATTCCTGAGTCAAAAAATAGTAGTTCAAATTAGTAACTCCCAACTGAATTTTTCTGATAACATTTTTTATTTATTTACTTTCTAAATTGAAGCATGGCTGACTTTGCTCATTGAAATTTAAGCTAGGAAATATTCTTTGCAGAAAAAAGTTTCTGGCTCAGGACTTAGGATGTATTCTTGACAGAAAAAGACAAAGCACAAAGGCATGATTCTTTTTCAAAATTTTTAATTTTGTATTGAAGAATAGTTGATTTACAATGGTGTGTTAGTTTCAGGTATACAGCAAAGTGATTCAGTTATACATATGTGTTATTTTTCAGATTATTTTCTCATACAAATTATGATTCTTAGCATGATTCTTGATGAAAAACTGTCCACTAAGAGAAGACAGACTATTGATCTTTTCCCACATTTCCACCAGACAAAACTCTTTTCTCATTTGATTGGGACAGCTGGAGATTTCGAGAGCACTCCTCCACAGTGGATATGATGGATTACCTTTTTAATATCTGTTCCTACATTGCTGTGAAGATGCTGGAAAGCTAACCAGATGAGGTGTACTTGTGGGAAACTTAAATTGAGTGATTGGGTAGGAAAAGAAGACATTGTATACACGACATTCATTTTATTAACATAGAACTGGAATAATATGCATGGCAGACTTCCAATCCAGAGATCAAGTTTGATACAATGCAGTGAACAGCAATTGGATAGCAGCTAATTTATTTCCCAACTTTGTGAATGTGGTAGAGATGGCAGCTCCTTTGCTGAAAAATTCTAGAGTCCTTTCTGGGAATCAGTACTGGAGGGCTAAAATTAGAGCCTCTACTCCAGTCATTCAAACAAGTCTGTACCAGCACTGAAGTGAAGTGAATTCTCTCAGTCGTGTCCGACTCTTTGCAACCCTGTGGACTGTAGCCTACCAAGCTCCTCAGTCCATGGAATTTTTCAGGCAAGGGTACTAGAGAAGGTACCATTTCCTTCTCCGGGGGATCTTCCTGACCCAGGGATTGAACCCAGGTCTCCCGCATTGCAGGCAGACACTTTACTGTCTTAACCACCAGGGAAACCCGCTTGTACTGAATATCACTGCAAGGTTTCCAGGTGACGCAGTGGTAAAAAACCCATCTGCCAATGCAAGAGACATAAGAGACTCGGGTTCCATCCCTGGGTTGGGAAGATCTCCTGGAGAAAGAAATGGCTACCCACTCCAGTACTGTTGCTTGGGAAATCCCATGGACAGGAGAGCTTGGGGAGCTAGTCTGTGGGGTCACAAAGAGTCGGACATGACTGAAGGGACTTAGCATGCATACACGTACCAATATCATTGTGCTTAGTATTGAATAAATATTTTCCATTTTGAATTGAAATTTGAGTTGAAATGGACTTAGAATTGGCAAGAAACTGAAGTTGGTAGGATTTGATGCCTCTATTAGGAGAACGTTTAAGAATTTATCCTGCAGAATAGTTTGACAATCTCCTGAGCCAAGAACTCATTGTTCCCTGTGGCATATTATGATTCTCTTTTTTCCTTTGAAAGATTCAACTTCTGAATGTTTGATATATATATGAAAAAGTGAAAATGTTAGTTGCTCAGTCATGTACAATTCTTTGCAGTGCTATAGGCTGTAGCCTTCCAGGCTCTTCTATACATATATATATATATGTGTGTGTGTGTGTGTGTGTGTGTGTGTGTGTGTGTATATATATGTATATGTATTTTGTTGTTGTTTTAGTCACTAAGTCATGTCTGACTCTTTTGCCACCCCATGGACTGTAACCTGTCAGACTCTTGTGTCCATGGAATTTCCCAGGCAAGAATACTGGAGTGGGTTGCCATTTCCTTCTCCAGGATATCTTCCTGACCTAGGGATTGAATCTGGTCCCCTCCATTGTCAGGCAGATTCTTCACCACTGAGCTACCAGGGAAGTCCATACATGTGTGTGTATATATATATGGAAATATATTTTTTATATACATATAATATATATGAAAATATTGGAGATATATAATTTTTATTTGCCTTATTTTATTATTATAAAAGAGAAAAATCAAGTTATCTCAAGTGTTGAAAATATTCAATACCCACTTGTAAATTTTCAGCAAACTAGGAATAGGAAGGAAATTTTTAATAAAATTCATTTGAGAAAAATCCACAAATTCTTATACTTAAGTTTTCATCATACATAATAGGACATTGAATCGTTTCCATCTAAATTCAGGAAGAAGGCAAGGATGTCCCATTTCACCATGCTCTGTCAAAACTGACATTTGAAGTGCATCAAAATAATTGAATAAAAAACATGAATATCAAGACCTCTGTGCTTAGTCACTCAGTCGTGTCTGATTCACTGCAACCACATGGACTCCTCTGTCCTTAAAATTTTTCAGGCAAGAATACTGAAGTGGGTTGCCATTTCCTCCTCCAGGGGATCTTCCCAAACCAGGAATCGAACCTGTATCTCCGGTGTCTCCTGCATTGCAGGTGGCTTCTTTACCTATTGCTATGCTAAGTCACTTCAGTCGTGTCCGACTCTGTGCAACTCTGTGCGACCCATAAGTGGCAGCCCACCAGGCTCCCCCGTCCCTGGGATTCTCCAGGCAAGAACACTGGAGTGGGTTGCCATTTCCTTCTCCAATGCATGAAAGTGAAAAGTGAAAGTGAAGTCGCTCAGTCGTGTTTGACTCCTAGCAACCCCATGGACTGCAGCCTACCAGGCTCCTCCATCCATGGGATTTTCCAGGCAAGAGTACTGGAGTGGGGTGCCATTGCCTTCTCCGTCTTTACCCACTGAGTTATATGAAAAGCAGAAGTAAAATTCTACTTGCAGATGACATAATTATTTACTTGAAGACGTGAAGTGAAGTTGCTCAGTTGTGTGACTCTTTGCAGCCCCATGTACTGTAGGCTACCAGGTTCCTCCGTCCGTGGGATTTTCCAGGCAAGGGTACTAGAGTGGGTTGCCATTATTTGGAAGACTTTAAATAATACACAACAAAAGGCCAATCTGAAAATTAGGACATAGGATAAAAATATCTACATACAAAGCCAAATATATCTCTATTTTCTGGCCCCAAAGAATTTGAAACAAAATGTAAACAATTATTATAGAGTAATATCAGAAATAAAATACCTAATAATAAGGTTAACAAAAGATATAGAAAACTCTAATTTAAAACTAAAAAACATTGCTGAGAAAAGGTCCTAAATAAATAGAGAAATATGCCATTTTGATGGATTAGAAAGCTTAATATTATTAAGATGTCAAGCCAATCTATATGTTTAACACAGTCTCAATCAAAATTCCAATTCATTTTTCTTTTCATTCACTTATTGACAAAAGTTACACACAACTACTAAAAATTTAAATTAATTGAAACAACCTCTAGAAATGCAATTTAAGCTGACTTTTCATAGACCTACAGTAATCAAAAGAGTGTAGTAACAAAATACAAAGACACAAATAAATCAATGGTACAGAATGGAGTCCATAAATAGACTCATGAGTGAACAACCAATTGATTTTCAACAAAACTCCCGAGAAAACTTGATAAGGAAAAGAAAGCTATTTCAACATATAATGCTACAATAACTGCATAGATGCATGAAAAATATGAACCTCAAACCCAACTCTCAACATAAAATTACTATAAAGTTTTATGAAAAAATGTAGGTAAAAGTCTTCAATAGCTTGGGAATAGGAAAGATTTCTCACAAAGGACACATGAAAAATCAATCATAAAAGAAAAAATTGATAAATTGACCTTCATTAAAATTTAAACATCTGCTTAATGTCATTCATAATACATATAGACATGACAAAGCAATTTTTCCAGAATATCTTTAAAAACTACAAGAAAATAATAATAAAAAGGAAAATTAAAAATTAAAAACATTTGATCTGTGAAAAATAGTCAGATAAATTAGAAGATTAGCCACAGACAAGGAGAAAATTTTTGCAAAACACACATACAATAAAGGACTTTATCTAAAATATGCAATGAACCTTAACATTCAACAATAAGAAAGCAATCATATTTTAAAGTAGATCAAAGACTTTTACAGACATTATGATGTGCTAAAAAGGCAAAACCTATGGAGACAATAAAAAACAAAACAAAACATGTTTGCCAGGAGTTGGAGTTGGGTATGAATAGGTGGAGCACAGAGGAGTTTGAGAGCATTGAAAATACTCCTTATGATATTATAATGATGGATGCACGTCATTATACATTTGTCAAACCCTATAGACTACACAGGTTTTCCCACGTGGCACTAGTGATAAAGAACCTGCCTGCCAATGCAGGAGACACAAGGATGAGGATTTGATCCCTGGGTGCCAAAGAGTCCCTAGAGGAGGGCATAGCAACTCACTCCAGTATTCTTGCCTGGAGAAATCCATGACTGAACCACAACATAAACTATGGACTTTGGGTGTGTGTGCAGGTGTGCTTAGTCATATCTGACTCTGTGAGCCCATGGACTGTAGCCTGCCAGATTCCTCTGTCCATAGAATTTTTAGTATATATATTAATGCATATTTATCAGCTGTAACAAGTGTACCATTCTAGTGAGTGATACAGACAGTGGGAGAGGCTACACAGGTGTGGGGGCCAGGAGGATATGGGAACACTCTGTACTTTTCTCTCAATTTTGCTATAAACTTAACATTGATCTTTAAAAAATGTGGGTGTAAGTATGGATACTGACTGGAAAGAGACTTAATGAAACTTTCTGAAGGATGGAAATTTTCTGCATCTTCATGCTATTAATACAATAAAACTCAGTGAATTGAACATTTAAGACCTATGCATTTGTCTATATGCAATTTTATCTTCAAACAAATGGTGAAAATATTCAAATAAACTGGAAGCAGAAAAAAAAATGCTTCTTATCCTAAAATGATGAACTATGGATGGAAGTTTGTGACACTGTACAGGAGACAGGAATCAAGACCATCCCCATGGAAAAGAAATGCAAAAAAGCAAAATGGCTGTCTGAGGAGGCCTTACAAATAGCTGTGAAAAGAAAAGAAGCAAAAAGTAAAGGAGAAAAGGAAAGATATACCCATTTGAATGCAGAGTTCCAAGGAATAGCAAGGAGAGATAAGAAAGCCTTCCTCAGCAATCAACGCAAAGAAATAAAAGAAAACAATAGAATGAAAAAGACTAGAGATCACTTCAAGAAAATTAGAGGTACCAAGGGAGCATTTCATGCAAAGATGGGCTCAATAAAGATCAGAAATGGTAGGGACCTAACAGAAGCAAAAGATATTAAGAAGAGGTGGCAAGAATACACAGAAGAACGGTACAAAAAAGATCTTCACAGCCCAGATAATCATGATGGTGTGATCACGCACCTAGAGCCAGACATCCTGGAGTGTGAAGTCAAGTGGGCCTTAGAAAGCATCACTACGAACAAAGCTAGCGGAGGTGATGGAATTCCAGTTGAACTATTTCAAATCCTGAAAGATGATGTTGTGAAAGTATGGCACTCAATATGCCAGCAAATTTGGAAAACTCAGCAGTGGACACAGGACTGGAAAAGGTCAGTTTTCATTCCAATCCCAAAGAAAAGCAATGCCAAAGAATGCTCAAACTACCGTACAATTGCACTCATCTCACATGCTAGTAAAGTAATGCTCAAAATTCTCCAAGCCAGGCTGCAGCAAACATGAAATTCCAGATGTTCAAGCTGGTTTTAGAAAAGGCAGAAGAACAAGAGATCAAATTGCCAACATCCCCTGGATCGTGGAAAAAGCAAGAGAGTTCCAGAAAAACATCTATTTCTGCTTTATTGACTATGCCAAAGCCCTTGACGGTGTGGATCATAATAAACTGTGGAAAATTCTGAAAGAGATGGAAATACCAGACCACCTGACCTGCCTCTTCAAAAACCTGTATGCAGGTTAAGAAGCAACAGTAAGAACTGGACATGGAACAACAGACTGGTTCCAAATAGGAAAAGGAGTGCATCAAGGCTGTATATTGTCACCCTACTTATTTAACTTATATGCAGAGTATATCATGAGAAATGCTGGGCTGGAGGAAGCACAAGCTGGAATCAAGATTGCCAGGAGAAATATCAATAACCTCAGATATGCAGATGACTGCACCCTTATGGCAGAAAGTGAAGAAGATCTAAAGAGCCTCTTGATGAAAAAGCTCAACATTCAGAAAATTAAGATCATGGCATCTGGTCCCATCACTTCATGGGAAATAGATGGGGAAACAGTGGAAACAGTGGCTGACTTTATTTTGGGGGCTCCAAAATCACTGCAGATGGTGATTGCAACCATGAAATTAGAAGACGCTTGCTCCTTGGAAGGAAAGTTATGACCAACCTAGACAGCATATTAAAAAGCAGAGACATTGCTTTGTCAACAAAGGTCCATCTAGTCAAGCTATAGTTTTTCCAGTGGTCATGAATGGATGTGAGAGTTGGACTATAAAGAAAGCTGAGGGCCAAAGAATGATGCTTTTGAACTGTGGTGTTGGAGACTCTTGAGAGTCCCTTGGACTATATGGAGATCCAGCCAGTCCATCCTAAAGGAGATCAGCCCGGTGTTCATTGGAAGGACTGATGTTGAAGCTGAAACTCCAATACTTTGGCCACCTGATGCAAAGAACTGACTCTTTGGAAAAGACCCTGATGCTGGGAAAGTTTAAAAGCAGGAGGAAAAGGGGACGACAGAGGATGAGATGGTTGGATGGCATCACTGACTCAATGGACTGGGTTTAGGGTGGACTCCAGGAGTTGGTGATGGACAGGGAGGCCAGGTGTGCTGTGGCTCATAGGGTTGCAAAAAGTTGGACACGACTGAGAGACTGAACTGACTGACTGACTGATCCTAAAAGTAACAATTAAAGTTCCCCACAAGAACTGCAAATATAATATTGTACACCATCTCCTTTACCACTTAGGTTTTATTTGTCTTTTTAAAATAAGTAATGAAGTTCATCTTTGAGGCAGAGACTGTGGTACATAGATCAGTGAAATATTTGAACTTTATATTTCAGGAAGATAAGTAGGAATGAATCCAAGGATAATCTCCAAAGATCCCTCTCATATTTTGACCATTAGCCTTTTGCACAAATGAGGAAACTTTTGGTTCTAACTTCAATTGATCATAGGCAATTTGTGTCAATGGTGGTCTAGAATTATTTTCATCATCAAGAAAGTGTTGAAGTCAGCTGCCTTTGTGAAAAATCAGTTTGGTGCTAGGAGGGAGGCTCAAAAAGAAGAGGAATATATGTATATGTATGTGTGTGTGTGTGTGTATGTGTGTGTGTGTGTGTGTGTGTGGTTGATTCATGATGTTGTACAGCAGAAACTAACACAACATTGTGAAGCAAATATATTCCTTAAAATGCTGATTTTCACCCAGATAATGTAAACAGAATGTATGAGGACACTCACTTTAGAAGGATCTGTGGCAGTACACATCAATACTGAATAAACAAAAATGACGGCCATAGATCATTTTGAGCAAGTGTATGTGCAGAGACAAAGATTAAGGGAGAAGGGGAAAATGAAGCACCACCACGAAAGAATACTTTAAGGCTTATGCCCAGAGTCTGGCTATCGGTGATGGGAAAATAGTTCCTATTGTACAAATGTTATTGCAGATTCATCTGAAAAATCAATGCTTCATTCATCTAGGTCCTTGAAAGAGAATACAGAAAAGGTCTTCCCACCAAGGTTTTCATACTCCCAGTGCTATTTTGTGGCCAAGAAATAAACTTGTAATATATCTGAGCCACTATTCACTTTGGGGTTTCTTTTATAGTATTTATCCAGTGAAAAGAGGAAGTCATGGGATACCAAATGGGAGGAAGGGGGAAAATGAATATAAAGCAATCACTGAAAACTAGAAAGAGGACTATGTCAATAAAGCATCTCAACTGGGATTCAAGTATGAAAGTGGATGGTTCTGGGAAAGTGACTTCCCATAGCAAAATGTATTAGATATAATAAAAGATATGAGTAAGAACTGAAAAATATAAATGCATGATACATGCTTATTTAAAACCAAAAACAAAACTAAAAACCCGTAACACCACGGTTTAATTCAAAGTAAACTAATAATGCAGATGGTTGGTCAAGAAAGTCCTCTCTAGGAGAATGATGCTTTACCTATGACCTGAATAACCATGGAGATTTCAGGAAGGAGTATTTCAAGGATGGGTTACAGAAAATCTATTAAACACTAGTATATTAATAAGCTTGCATAAAATGTGCAAGGATGTAAACTTGTAAAATATGTAAAACTAGTGAGGATGGAAGACAGTGAATATGGGTTGCGGTGGCATGTGTATTCTCAGCCTCTCAGTTCCTCAGTCATGTCCAGTTCTGCAACCCTGTGGACTGTAGCCCACCAGGCTCCTCTCTCCATGGAATTTCCCAGGCAAGAATATGGAGTGGGTTGCCCTTCATACTCCAGGGTATCTTCTTCCTGACCCAGGGATACAACTCTCATCTCTTGCATTTTCTGCAATGACAGGCAGGTTATTAACCACTAGTGCCACGTGGGAAGCCCCCCAATGACATAAAATGATTTCAAAAAGGTCAAGAAGAATAGTAAGATTATGTAAAGCTTGCAGAACATGGTAGGGAATTTGTTATTCTATGTGCAATGAGCAACTATTTGAGAGCTCTAAGCAGGGAGTTTTATATATATATATATATATATGTAATGAATTTTCAATAATTATTGATTACACAAGATACTCTTGATATCACTGTAACTCTATCAATCGGGCTCCAGCTATCAGTCATCTTTGTTGTGATTCTGCCCCACATCTAGTGAGGCATCACATCAAGTCATTTCTAAAATTTCCAAACTCTTTCCCTTTTGTCACCCTTATTATTATCTTATTGGATGAGGTCCTCATTCTCTTTGTCATAGGTCATTATGCAAACTTTTTCTTGATACTCAAAATCTGCTGTGTCCAATTTGTTCTCTTAACACAACATCCTCTCTTCAAAATCTCTATCACTCTGTAATAATTATTTGCTGTTTATGAACATTCAAAGACTGTAAACCTGGGCCCTCTGCAAGTTACACCCTGCCATTAGACCTTTACTTGCTAAATGAAATGACACAATCTAGCATAAATATTGGCCTGGGATTGTGATCGAAGAGTGATGTGTTGCTTTTTAGTAAAGAATGGGACCCAAAATTCAAAATGTATATGTAAACAGATTTTAGCACAGTATTAAAAAGGCATTTTAGAGAAGTAGAGAACTATTAAGCACTGGAAGAGATTGTCTCCTGACATAAGGGAAGTTAAGCAGTTGAGTGACACTGTTCATGGAATAAAGTAAAAGGTCAACCTGCAGTATGAGAGAGCTTGGATTAGATTAATTGGATTTTTTAAATTAAATGTCTCTGTAACTTTTGATTAAACCTAGAAATTCAAATATTCTTTTTTAGAGCTTAAGAAAATAATGAACCAAGCTCTTCATAATAGCTCCAATATGAAGTGTTTTCATTTTCAACACTCTATTCTGAGATTATTTAATTCAAACAAAAAGAAAAGAAAGCATCAGAATTCACAAGAATGCTATGATCTGTGTGATAACATGTTATCTACAGTCTTTGAGCTCTTTGAAGATAAGCTGTTGAATAATGTCACTACATTATTATTATAGTTAGAATATAAATACAGGTTCGGCAACCTGTCAGGATGACACAACTTTCAAAAGAATACAAAGTGAGAAATTCACATCTGCAATTTTAAAGAAAGAAAGCAAGATTCAAAAGCTCAAACCAAAGATATTGTATTTTACCAGTATATACCCTTTTTCTGGAAATAAATTATAGAAACATACATAATTAGATAAATTTAAGTTTGGTTGCCCTTCATGTTATGTGAAAATGTTTTGAGGATTTATGAAAAGTTAGCCTAGAGGAGCTATCCCACGTTGAAGGTCAGGAACAGCGGCGGTAAGGAGATACCCATCGTCCAAGGTAAGGTGAGCGACTGAACTGAACTGAACTGATGACCAACCTAGATAGCATATTGAAAAGCAGAGACATTACTTTGCTGACTAAGGTCTGTCTAGTCAAGGCTCTGGTTTTTCCTGTGCTCATGTATGGATGTGAGAGTTGGACTCTGAAGAAGGCTGAGCACCAAAGAATTGATGCTTTTGAACTGTGGTGTTGGAGAAGACTCTTCAGAGTCCCTTGGACTGCAAGGAGATCCAACCAGTCCATTCTGAAGGAGATCAGCCCTGGGATTTCTTTGGAAGGAATGATGCTAAAGCTGAAACTCCAGTACTTTGGCCGCCTCATGTGAAGGGTTGACTCATTGGAAAAGACTCTGATGCTGGGAGGGATTGGGGGCAGGAGGAGAAGGGGACGACAGAGGATGAGATGGCTGGATGGCATGACGGACTCGATGGACGTGAGTCTGAGTGAACTCCGGGAGCTGGTGATGGACAGGGAGGCCTGGTGTGCTGCGATTCATGGGGTCGCAAAGAGTTGGACACGACTGAGCAACTGAACTGAACTGAACTGATGACCTTAATTGAAATTCGTTGTATAACTGACTTATTTACATTTGAGTAACATTGGTATTTAAACTGGACATGTCTACCATATTTATTTTTAAAATAAAACTTTGTCATAATTAAGAAATCCCTTAAGTATTTAGCCAAGTAAATATCATGCTTAAGATTAAAAAAGACAATAAAACTTTAGCATTTCTACATTGCTGCCTTTTAAGCAAAACAATATTTCTGAGGGTATAGTCCTCTCATGTAAATCATTTGGGTTAATCCTTAAAAATAAACAATTGCTTAATTACCCCAAGGCACAGAATCCACACTACAATTTAAAACATCAAAATGGGAAAAATAATTAGTCTCTTGTGTATAATTAATCCATCTCCTAAGAACTGGGCCAAACTGTAGTTTAGTTCTTTCTGCAATCCAGAAGCCAATTTTAATTATACCAAAACATTTATGCATCTAGCTTGTGGATATAGATTCTAAAAGTAAATTAAATCATCATGTTTACTGTGGAGTTAGGAAATGGAAAGAAAACTATACTCAGAATTAGACATCCACTGTAAAACTTCAGAATTTTTATATTTCTCTTACAAATTGCACATGGCTTAGGAAACAGATTGCTTCATAGATATTTCAGAAGCAAATATAGGTCATTTGTACAATTTATTATACAATTTATGCAATCTCAGTTAAAAATATCAATCACACACTTACTAAATACCAATACACAGACAAAGACATAAATTAGGAAATTTTGCAATAAGCTTTAGAACAAAGAGTATGTTATTATGAGCACAAATGGATCATTTCACCAAATATTTGGTCCTCAAATGATCATCAAATGATCATGTCACCAAAAGATTGATTCAACAAAAAAAGTTCACTATGTTTGCATACATTAGCATAGCACTTTCCTTTTAGGAATTTACATTACACATGAATTAATATTTTAAACAATTTTTAAAAGTTTTTGCAAAGTTTTTAATTTGTCTTCACAGTAGCAATTTAGGAAATGTTCCATCACCAAAAGCTAAGATTTGTAGATAAATTTAAACCATCTGTCAATATTTTTGATATTTATAAAAGTCTTTTATTTTTCACCTGTAGGCTAAATTTAAGATTAGAACTGTCTGGTGGAGTAGAAGGACATCTTCTCCTGTGAGAACTCCAAAATTAACCCATTGCTGAACAACTGTCGACAGGAGAATGTTCAGTTCAGTTCAGTTCAGTCGCTCAGTCATTGTCCGACTGTTTGCGACCCCATGAATCACAGCACGCCAGGCCTCCCTGTCCATCACCAACTCTCGGAGTTCACTCAGACTCACGTCCATCGAGTCCATGATGCCATCCAGCCATCTCATCCTCGGTCGTCCCCTTCTCCTCCTGCCCCCAACCTTCCCAGCATCAGAGTCTTTTCCAATGAGTCAACTCTTCACATGAGGTGGCCAAAGTACTGGAGTTTCAGCTTTAGCATCACTCCTTCCAAAGAAATCCCAGGGCTGATCTCCTTCAGAATGAACTGGTTGGATCTCCTTGCAGTCCAAGGGACTCTCAAGAGTCTTCTCCAACAATACAATTCAAAAGCATCAATTCTTTGGCGCTCAGCCTTCTTCAGACTCCAACTCTCACATCCATACATGAGCACAGGAAAAACCAGAGCCTTGACTAGACGGACCTTAGTCGGCAAAGTAATGTCTCTGCTTTTGAATATACTATCTAGGTTGGTCATAACTTGTCTTCCAAGGAGTAAGCGTCTTTTAATTTCATGGCTGCAATCACCATCTGCAGTGATTTTGGAGCCCAAAAACATGAAGTCTGACACTGTTTCCACTGTTTCCCTATCTATTTTCCATGAAGTGATGGGACCAGATGCCATGATCTTTGTTTTCTGAATGTTGAGCTTTAAGCCAACTTTTGCCCTCTCTGCTTTCACTTTCATCAAGAGGCTTTTTAGCTCCTCTTCACTTTCTGCCATAAGGGTGGTGTCATCTGCAGATCTGAGGTGATTGATATTTCTCCTGGCAATCTTGATTCCAGCTTGTGTTTCTTCCAGTCCAGTGTTTCTCATGATGTACTCTGCATATAAGTTAATTAAGCAGAGTGACAATATACAGCCTTGACGTACTCCTTTTCCTATTTGAAACCAGTCTGTTGTTCCATGTCCAGTTCTAACTGTTGCTTCCTGACCTACATACAGATTTCTCAAGAGGCAGGTTAGGTGGCCTGGTATTTCCATCTCTTTCAGAATTTTCCACAGTTGATTGTGATCCACACAGTCAAAGGCTTTGGCATAGTCAAGAAAGCAGAAATAGATGTTTTTCTGGAACTCTCTTGCTTTTTCCATGATCCAGCGGATGTTGGCAATTTGATCTCTGGTTCCTCTGTCTTTTCTAAAACCAGCTTGAACATCAGGGAGTTCACGGTTCATGTATTGCTGAAGCCTGGCTTGGAGAATTTTGAGCATCACTTTACTAGCATGTGAGATAAGTGCAATTGTGCAGTAGTTTGAGCATTCTTTGCCATTGCCTTTCTTTGGGGTTGGAATGAAAACTGACCTTTTCCAGTCCTGTGTCCACAGCTGAGTTTTCCAAATTTGCTGGCATAATGAGTGCAGCACTTTCACAGCATCACCTTTCCGGATTTGAAACAGCTCAACTGGAATTCCATCACTTCCACTAGCTTTGTTCGTATCGATGCTTTCCAAGGCCCACTTGACTTCACATTCCAGGATGTCTGGCTCTAGATTACTGATCACGCCATCATGGTTATCTGGGTCATGAAGATCTTTTTTGTACAGTTCTTCTGTGTATTCTTGCCACCTCTTCTTAATATCTTCTGCTTCTGTTAGGTCCATACCATTTCTGTCCTTTATCGAGCCCATCTATGCATGAAATGTTCCCTTGGTATCTCTAATTTTCTTGAAGAGATCTCTAGTCTTTCCCATTCTGTTGTTTTCCTCTATTTCTTTGCATTGATCGCTGAAGAAGGCTTTCTTATCTCTTCTTGCTATTCTCTGGAACTCTGCATTCAGATGCTTATATCTTTCCTTTTCTCCTTTGCTTTTCGCCTCTCTTCTTTTCACAGCTATTTGTAAGGCCTCCCAGGCAGCCATTTTGCTTTTTTGCATTTCTTTTCCATGGGGATGGTCTTGATCCCTGTGTCCTGTACAATGTCAGGAACCTCATTCCATAGTTCATCAGGCACTCTATCTATCAGATCTAGGCCCTTAAATCTATTTCTCACTTCCACTGTATAATCAGAAGGGATTTGATTTAGGTCATAACTGAATGGTCTAGCAGTTTTCCCTGCTTTCTTCAATTTGAGTCTGAATTTGGCAATAAGGAGTTCATGATCTGAGCCACAGTCAGCTCTTGGTCTTGTTTTTGTTGACTGTATAGAGCTTCTCCATCTTTGGCTGCAAAGAATATAACCAATCTGATTTCGGTGTTGACCATCTGGTGATGTCCACGTGTAGTCTTCTCTTGTGTTGTTGGAAGAGGGTGTTTGCTCTGACCAGTGCACTAAGCACGCCCGGCTGAGACCTGGTGCACTAAGCGCGGCCGAGAGGAGTTACCCCACGTCCGAGGTCAGGGGCAGTGGCCGAGAGTGCCAGACTGTGATGGCGCGGAAACGGCCGAGAGGAACTACCCAAGTCCGAGGTCAGGGACGGCGACCGATAGGAGCTACCCAAGTCCGAGGGCAGTGGCGGCCAGGAGGAGACACCCTGCGTCCAAGGTCAGGGGCGGCGGCCAAGAGGAGCTACCCCATGTCCGAGGGCAGGGGAGGCAGCCAAGAGGAGCTACCCCACGTCCGAGATCAGTGGCGGCCTGGAGGAGCCACCCCATGCTGGAGGCCAGGGGCAGCGCCCAAGGCCAAGGGCAGTGGCTGGGAGGAGCAACTGGAGGAGTGGTGGCTGTGCGGGTGTAGGAGGGCCTAGAGGAGCTTTCCTATGTTGAAGGTCAGGAAGGGCTGCGGTAAGGAGATAGATACCCCTCGTCCAAGGTAAGGAGCAGCAGCTGTGCTTTGCTGGAGCAGCTGTGAAGAGATACCCCATGCCCAAGGTAAGAGAAACCCAAGGAGATGGTAGGTGTTGCAAGAGGGCATCAGAGGGCAGACACACTGAAACCATACTCACGGAAAACTAGTCAGTCTAATCACACTAGGACCACAGCCTTGTCTAACTCAATGAAACCAAGCCATGCCCGCTGGGCTACCCAAGACGGGCAGGTCATGGTGGAGAGGTCTGACAGAATGTGGTCCACTGGAGAAGGGAATGGCAAATCACTTCAGTTTTCTTGCATTGAGAACCCCATGAACAGTATGAAAAGGCAAAAAGATAAGACAATGAAAGATGAACTCCCCAGAATGGTAGGTTCCCAATATGCTACTGGAGAACAGTGGAGAAATAATTACAGAAAGAATGAAGAGACGAAGTCAAAGCAAAAACAACACCCAGTTGTGGATGTGACTGGTGATGGAGTAAAGTCCGACCTATTAAAAAGAACAATATTGCATAGGAACCTGGAATGTTAGGTCCATAAATCAAAGTAACTTGGAAATGGTCAAACAGGAATTGGCAAGAATGAACATCACAATTTAGGAATCAGTGAACTAAAATGGACTGGAATGGGTGAATTTAAATCAGATGACCATTATATCTACTACTGTGGGAAAGAATTCTTTAAAATAAATAGAGTAGCCATCACAGTCAACAAGAGTCCGAAATGCAGTTCTTGGGTGCAATCCCAAAAATGACAGAATGATCTCTGTTCGTTTCTAAGGCAAATCATTCAATATCACAGTTATCCAAGTCTATGCCTCAACCAGTGATGCTGAAGAAGCTGAAGTTAGATGGTTCTATGAAGACCTACAAGAACTTCTAGAACTAACACCTAAATAAGATGTCCTTTTCATTATAGGGGACTGGAATGCAAAAGTAGAAAGTCAAGAGATACCTGTAGTAACAGGCAAATTTTGCCTTGGAGTACAGAATAAAGCAGGGTAAAGGCTAACAAAGTTTTACAAATAGCTGAGTAAAGAAGAGACGCTAAAGGCAAAGGAGAAAAGGAAAGATATACCCATTTGAATGCAGATTTCCAAAGAATAGCAAGGAGAGATAAGAAAGCCTTCCTCAGTGATCAATGCAGAGAAATAGAGGAAAACAATAGAATGGGAATGACTAGAGATCTCTTCAGGAAAATTAGAGATATGAAGGGAGTATTTCATGCAAAGATGGGCTCAATAAAGGACAGAAATGGTAGGGACCTAACAGAAGCAGAAGATATTAAGAAGAGGTGGCAAGAATACACAGAAGAACTAGTCAAAAAAAGATCTTCATGACCCAGATAACCACGAAGTTGTCATCATTCACCTAGAGCCAAACATCCTGAAATGTGAAGTCAAACGGGCCTGAGAAAGCATCACTATGAACAAAGCTAGTGGAGGTGACGGAATTCCAGTTGAACTATTTCAAATCCTGAAAGATGATGCTGTGAAATGCTGTACTCAATATGCCAGCAAATTTGGAAAACTCGGCAGTGGCCACAGGACTGAAAAAGGTCAGTTTTCATTCCAACCCCAAAGAAAAGCAATGCCAAAGAATGCTCAAACTACCAAACAATTGCACTCATCTCACATGCAAGCAAAGTAATGCTCCAAATCCTCCAAGCCAGGTTTAAAACAGTACATGAACCCTCATGTTCAGGATGGATTTAGAAAAGGCTGAGGAACCAAAGATCAAATTGCCAACATCTCCTGGATCATCAAAAAAGTAAAACAGTTCCAGAAAAACACCTACTCCTGCTTTATTGACTATGCCAAAACCTTTGACTGTGTGGATGAATCACAACAAATTGGAACATTCTTCAACAGATGGTAATACCAGGCCACCTTACCTGCCTCCTGAGAAATCTGTATGCAGGTCAAGAAGCAACAGTTAGAACTGCACATGGAACAACAGACTGGTTCCAAATCAGGAAAGAAATACATCAAGACTGTACATTGTCATTCTGCTTATTTAACTTCTATCCAGAGAAATGCCAGGCTAGATGAAGCATAAGCTGAAATCAAGATTGCCAGGAGAAATGTTAATTACCTCAGATATGCAGGTGACAACACCCTTATGGCAAAAAGCAAAGAAGAACTAAACAGCTTCTTGATGAAAGTGAAAGAAGAGAGTAAAAAAGTTGGCTTAAAACTCAATGTTCAGTAAACTAAGATCATGGCATCTGGTCCCATCACTTCATGATTAATAGATGGGAAAACAATGGAAACAGTGACAGACTTTATTTTGGGGGACTCCAAAATCACTGCAGAAGGTGACTGCAGCCATGAAATTAAAAGATTCTTGCTCCTTGGAAGAAAAGCTATGACCAACTTAGCGTATTAAAAAGCAGACACATTACTTTCCTAACATAGGTCCATCTAACCAAAGTCATGGTTTTTCTAGTAGTGATGTATGGATGTGAGAGTTGGACTATAAAGAAAGCTGAGCGCTGAAGAACTGATGCTTTTGAACTGTGGTGTTAGAGAAGACTCTTGAGAGTCCTTTGGACTGCAAGGAGATCCAACCAGTCCATCCTAAAGGAAATCAGTCTTGAATATTCATTGGAAGGACTGATGCTGAAGCTGAAACTCCAATACTTTCCTTCCTGATGCGAAGAACTGACTCATTAGAAAAGACCCTGATGCTGGGAAAGATGGAAGGCAGGAGGAGAAGGGGATGACAGAGGATGAGATGGTTTGGATGGCATCACAACTCGATGGACATGAGTTTGAGTAAGCTCCAGGAATTGGTGATGGACAAGGAGGCCTGGCATGCTCCCCAGTCTATGGGGTCACAAAGAGTCAGACATGACTGAGTTACTGAACTGAAGGCTTAATTTAAGAATCACTTTGTAGAAATTTAAAATTTTGCTAATCTATTTTGAATCATTTTCAATATAATATCTTGTTTTGTGAGCCATGAATCATTATCAGGATATTTTCTCCAATTTTTCAAATAACATATCAATCTTAGCTTTGTATGTACATAGTTCAGAAGTGACAATTGATTACATTTACTTTGTTTTTGATGTATGAACTATATTTGGAATTTTTAAAGAATCCTTAACCAATGCTTTTCTTCATTAGGTTGAGAGTATGGCTAATGTATATAAAATGTGAAGTTTAGATTATGCTGACAATTTAGTCAAAATGGTAATTCTTTCCAGGAAAATCAGAATAAGTAAAATGGTAGGAGATACATAGAAAAACAAACAGATAAACATTTACTGAAACATGTAGAAAAGATGCAAATAAATGTCATATTCTTTTCCTGACTAGAACGATGACATACAAAATTATATTACTTCTTCCTGTATTAATCAGAACACTTAATATGAAAATCAAAATAAAATAAAATCAAACTAGCCTTATGAAAGAAGCTGTTTGTTGGCTCATGTTATTGGAAGTCCAGAAGAAAACTGAAATTCAAGATTGGCTTAATTTATTGACTTATATCCAAAGTCACAGTTCATTTTTTGATCTTATATTCTGTGCTGTGTTTTGTTAGCTTTATTCTAAGGTCTGTTTTTTTTTTTCTCCCTGATTGTAAGTTAGTTGCCCAGGGCTCCCTGGATTGTAGGATTCCTTGTTCACATCAGGAGTGGGAATGGGGTGAGGGGGGCTTAGGAGAGATATGTCTTTCACAAACTTCAAATAAAAATGCTGAAATACATTCTACTGGGTCAAACTTAAGTTATGTGTTCAACTCAACTTTTCACTATGGTCAGGAAAATGTCAGGATCTGATTATCTTCAGCCAATAAAGAGCTACGTTTGGAATCTGAATCATATCTCATAGCTAAATTCAAGAATTATAGAAGAAGTGATATTTGGAATGAAAACAAAGATCCCACTTCCCAAATCACATAATTCAATACATATCCATTGAAAAATGCAGTGGAATTTGAGGGACTTGACTAACTTATTGTAATGTTCATCTGGGAAAATATCCCTGAATGCAAACTCTTGTAATTTCCAAGCATTTATGAAAACAAATGAAAGGGTATTTACAATATACAAAGATAGAGTAAACCTATAATTTGTTTTCCTACCCAGTGCACATAAGAGTGAAAAAGAGACACCATTAATTAATATTCCTGGGAGGAGTTATAATCCAGGATATCCCAGACAAACCAGAACATACATGTTATCATCTTCCTGCCAACTGTTGAAATATGGGAAATAGTATTATTGGATCTTCTGATATTTCTGGAGAAATCAGTAATCCAATTTTTATGTAAAATACACTTATTTTAAAATGTTGGTTTGGTTAAAAATATCTAGAAAAGTGTTTTGTCTTATAACTTCTGCTTGAGGAAGTAAATGGTAAAAATAGATTTTTCATTTGAATAAAAAGAACAACAACAAAAAAGTAAATATATTGCCAAATAGTAAAACACATATAAAAAATGCAGTAACTGAAGTAGTATGGTATTAATGCAAAAATAAGGTGATAAATCAGCAAATTATAGTACACAACATCTGGCTACCACATAACATTGAGCAGAGTTACATGTGCTATACAGTAGACCCTTATTGGTTATCCAATTTAAATATAGCAGTGTGCACATGTCTATCCCAAACTCCCTAAATATCCCTTCTCTTCATCCTTCCCCCCAGCAACCATAAGCTCATTCTTGAAGTCGTCTCACTCAGGCTATTGATAGTCTCTGAGCTGCATTTCTTATCTATTAACATGCCTCATGAATCTACATATTATGACTAGAATTTTAAAGTGGCAAATTTAAACATTATTCCTTCCTTAAAACATATCAATATTTTGTCATTGTTTCTAGAGCAAAGACAAAATGTCATAATGTCTATAATTAAATTCAGTCTGATCCTTACCTGCTCTTACACTTCAACTTGCCCATGCTCTAGCTCAGCAGTATTTGGACTTCATTTTCCAAGATAGTAAGTTTCAGATCCTTAATAAACATATAAGTTGGAGAAATTGAATAAAGAGTGATCATGCACATCTCACGTTCAAGAAAGAACACTAACTTACATTTATAAACTTGAAAGTCACCAGTGTTCCTATGTGCTTAAAGCAGCGAGATTAAATGATTTACTTAGGGAATCTAGATACAAGGGAGAGGAACTCAAAGGTCTGATTGCTGAAGCATCCAGCACTAAGAGACAGGAAGAATAAAGAAGCAGAGAATAAGATGCCAGAAAAGTATGGGGAAACCAGGAGAGCTTGTCATCTCTAGGAAACACGTACAGAAGATAAAGAGGAATAGCCAGTGTACATATCAAAAGAAAGATCTACTATTATAGAGATTATACATGAAGAAGCAGAACTGTACTGTCTGTATAGAAAACCTAATGGAATCTAAAGTCTTTATGATTAATGAGAGAACTTAGCAACTTTGGTAAATATACAATCAATATACAAAAATCAGTGTTTCTCTACCTGTAACAACAAAGTTGGAAAACATAATTTTGAAAAGTTTCCATGTTTCATAGTAACTCTTTTCCAATCTCAATTCAATTAGTCTCTCAACTCAATCATTTTCTCTCTCTCCACATCTGTGTCTATGTATATGTGTGTGTGTGTGGCATGTGTGTGTATATATGTATCATAGGCATATCTCTAGGAAAAGATGAGCCTGATGCTTATGGAACAAATTGCAACATTTTATTAAATTACAGTACAAGCATAGAAATATGCATAAAAATGATATGTTGATGTTCAGGAAATTTTAATATCTTGGATACTCTAAGGTTTGTGATACATTTTAATGGAAGTATTAAACAAGTATAGTATTAGAACAGATATAAAACACAGAAATGTGAACAATTAATTTTAGTATCTGATGAAAAGGCATTGCAGACCATAAAAGGATGGAATATTCTAAAAAACTGTGCTCTGATAATTATTAGTTCTAGGGTCTGGAGTAAGTCCATATATGAAATGATATCAAAAATCAGTTCCATGTACATTAAACACAAATATGTAAAAAGAAACTTCTTGGCAGAAGGACGTTTTGTTTTATACTTCCAAAATTGTGATCAAGTTTTTGTAAGGCTTCCTCTGATACCACTTCAGAAAGTGGTAAAGGACAGAGTGTGCTTAGAAATTCTCCAGCCAAGAATACTAGAATGGGTTGCCGTTTTCTTCTCCAGGGGATCTTCCTGACCCAGGGATTGAACTCAAGTCTCCTGCATCGCGGGCAGGTTCTTTCCTGTCTGAACCACCAGGAAAGCTTTAGAAAGTCTAGCTGGACATCTTTGCAGAATAACATTCAGTGTGCTTATGAAAACTTGCAAATGCATTTACAAGATAGTTTCATGACCATACTTCTTCACATATCTTGACATACTTCAGAGATGAATCTGTGCATGTATGGTATGTGTGTGTTTTAATATCACTTCACAACTCAGTGATTTCACTCCTGGATATTGATTCCTGCAAAAATGAAAATGTATATCCACACAAAAACCTGTACATCACTGCTCACTGTCACTTTATTTGTAATACCAAATTTAGAAATAATTCAAATGTCTTTCTAAAATAAACAAAAAAACTTTATGAATTAAAAAAAGAATGTCCATAACTATGGAATACTAGTCAGCAATTAAAAAAAATAGCTAGTGATATACTCAACTATTTGGATCTATCTCTAGGGAATTTTGCTGAGTGGGAAAAGTCAACCATAAAAGATTACATACTACATGATTCTATTTATATAACATTCTCAAAATTACAGCTTTATACTGAGGAAATGAGGGAGTAGAGGTTTTCTCTGTATTGACGGAAGAGTATTCATCTTGATTTTGGTGGTGGTTATATGGAACTGTACATACGATAAAACTTTTAACATGTTGCACATCAGGGGACAAAACAAAGCAAAACCAAGTGCTTGAAAAAACTGGTGAAATCGGAATAAGGTCTATAGTTTAGTTTATAGCCGGAGAAGGCAATGGCATCCCACTCCAGTACTCTTGCCTGGTGGGCTGCAGTCCATGGGGTCGCTGAGGGTCAGACACGACTGAGCAACTTCACTTTCACTTTTCACTTTCATGCATTGGAGAAGGAAATGGCAACCCACTCTAGTGTTTTTGCCTGGAGAATCCCAGGGACGGGGGAGCCTGGTAGGCTGCCGTCTATGTGGTTGCACAGGGTCGGACATGACTGAAATGACTTAGCTTAGCTTATCTTAGTTTATAGCATTGTATGAATGTCAATTTCCTGACTTTTAAAATGTGTACCTATTTTTACCTTAGATGTTTTCACTGGGGAAGCTGAATGAAAGGAGAGCTGAATACAAAAGTAAGCTCTATACATTGAAACATAATATTATGAGTTAAGCTATTTCAAAATATAAAGTTTAAAAAATTCATACTCTTCTACTTGTTTCACCATACAAAGAAGGCCTATGTTTTTCAGAAACCACTTTTTCCTTCTAAAGAAACTTGAACATCTTTTCACAAAAAACACATTTAAACACTATCTACATCCATTGATAGTATAGGCAGGCAGCAGTCTTTATCTTTTCTGAATGGCCACTAACAAAGTTATTAGCAGGATGACTTTGCCTCCTGAAGGAACTTGAACACATACACACACTCACAGCAGGAATACACATGCCTGCTGGGCTTTCAAGCACAGTAATGGAGTGGAGAGAGAACATTAAGACCGAAAAGACAGGGAAGGTATAGAGAGAGTAGGAAGCCGCACCCACATACATCATGGGTTTAAAAATGTTCTCCCATTATGGCATATTTGGCCTGTTAGAAACTCTAGAGATTTTTAATAATTGTAAATCTGGCTGAGTGGTAAAGAATCTGCCTGGCAATGCAGGAAACTTAAGAGACGTGGGTTCAATCCCTGGGTCAGGAAGATCCCCTAGAGTTGGAAATGGCAACCTGCTCCAATATTCTTGCCTAAATTTGGTGGACAGAGGAGCCTGATGGGATACAGTCTATGGGGTCACAAAGAGTCGGACACAACTGAGCACGACGATGACAATAATGCAAACCAAAACACATCTCTTATCTGAAAAACCCTAATAAAGTAAATAAACTCCTCATATCTATTGACTTGTATCCATTAAAAACTCTGAACATCTTTCCATTCATTAGCTGTTTTACTGTCCTCAGAAAAAAATTCCAAGGAAAAAATTCATGAAGAGAAAGCATTTAATTAGTATTTCACCTTAAATGAATAGATTGAATAAGAAACCAATTAGTATTTAGATAATAGAAAGTCTAATTACCCACAAGCATTGAATAGAAAATCTTCATTATTTTCCTTTCTAACTGAAGCAGAAGGTAGAGAAGCATCTCAGGAGTGTCTGTTCTAATTCCTCTCCTGCCACTAATTTATTGCTAAAGGCACAAACAAGCAACTTAATCAGGAGATTAAGACATTTGGCTAATATACTTCAGGCTGATTCTGCTTTGGATGAGTGAGTTGTGTTTGGGAATACTCTAGAAAACAAGCTTACTTTTACATAAGCTAATAAACATTTACTTTGTGAAGAAAAAAAAAAGAGATGAAGCAAGCACTAAAAGCATTCTACTAAACCTGAAAAAAGTGTGTGTGTGTGTGTGTGTGTGTGTGTGTGTATTTTCCACCTTTCCCTTAAGAGCAGAAATAGGGAACAAGACCATTCACTAAACTTGCAGCATTTCAAAAGTGATAGTTTGAACTAGAAGAAAGAGAAATTAAGAAAGCAACCCCATTTACAATCACAACAAAAAAGAATTAAGACAGCTAAGAAGAAATTTAACCAAGAAAGTGAGAGCTGTACACTGAAAACCATAAGACACTGCTGAAAAACACTTGAAGAAGATACTCTATGGCAATATATTCCATGCTCATGTATTAAAAAAATTAATGTTATAAAATGTCCATCCTACCTAAAGCAATCTACAGTTTCCATGCAGTCCCTATCAAAATCCCAATAGCATCTTTCACAGAAATAGAACACCAACAAAAAAATACTAAAATGTATTAGAACCACTCTGTGCGACCCCATAGACGGCAGCCCACCAGGCTCCCCCGGCCCTGGGATTCTCCAGATGAGAACACTGGAGTGGGTTGCCATTTCCGTTTCCAACGCATGAAAGTGAAAGTGAAGTCTCTCAGTCGCGTCCGACTCTTCGCGACCCCATGGACTGCAACCCACCAGGCTCCTCCGCCCATGGGATTTTCCAGGCAAGTGGGGTGCCACATTGCCTTCTCCGATATAGAACCACAAAAGACCCCAAACAGTCAATCCTGAGAATTTATCACAGTCCTCTTAAGTGTTTTGTTTATATCATCTGCAAAAAATAATAATAATCTAGCAGGCAAAAGAAAATTTTAAGAAAAGTAAAAAGAAATCAATGTACTCCTCAATTCTTTTATATGTATATTGTGTATCATATTTATTATATATATAATATGTATATTTTACATATATATTATACATATATTATATATGATGCATATATTATACATATAATACTTATTTTAGTGGAAAAACATGAGTACAAAACACTGTAGATATGCTCAATTCATCAATTTAACTCATTTGTCACACTGTGCCACATTTAGACAGTCCTTGATTTCCAGGGATGACACTTTAAATGTTTGGCCCATTATTACCACCTTATCAATTCATGACACTTACAGCACAACTAACATGAATTTATAAATTTATTTTATTCTGTTTCTGACAAGCAATACATAAAGTTTCTACACTTTTTTCTCAGAAGTCTTAGTCTGTTTGGGTTGTTATAATAAAATAGTATAAACTAGGTAGCTTATAGACAACAGAAACTTATTTCTCACAGTTCTGGAGACTGGGAAGTCCAAGATGAAGGTGTTGACAGATCAGTCATCTGGTCAGAGAAAGTTCCTGGGTTCATCATAGAGAGTCATCTTCTCACTCTAACCTCATGTGGTGAAAGGGCAGAGGACCTCTCTCTGAGCTTCTTATCAGTCAGTTCAGTTGCTCAGTTGTGTCCGACTTCTTGCAACCCCATGGACTGCAGCATGCCAGGCCTCCCTGTCCATCACTTCTGGAGCTTGCTTAAACTCATGTCCATCAAGTCGGTGATGCCATCCAACCATCTCACCCTCTGTCCTCCCCTTCTCCTCCTGCCTTCAGTCTTTCCCAGCATCAGAGTCTTTTCAAATAAGTCAGTTCTTTGCATCAGGTGGCCAAAGTATTGGAGTTTCAGCTTCAGCATCAGTCCTTCCAATGAATATTCAGGGTTGATTTCCTTTAGGATTGACTGGTTTGACCTCGTGCATTTCAAGGGACTTTCAAGGGTCTTCTAGACACCACAGTTCAAAAGCATCAATTCTTCAGCACTCAGCTTTCTTTATAGTCCAACTCTCACATCCATACATGACTACTGGAAAAACCATAGCTTTGACTAGAAGGACCTTTATTGGCAAAGTAATACTTTAATATGCTGTCTGGGTTGGTCATAGTTTTTCTTCTAAGGAGTAAGCATCTTGTATTTTCATGGCTCTTTTATAAGGACACTAATCCCACTCATGAAAGCTGCCCTCATGACATAATCACCTCCCAAAGGCCCCACCTTAAAGTACCAACACATTGGATATTAGGATTCATCATACCAATTTTGAGCAGATACTAGCTTTCAGACCATTGTAGATGTATTTTCTTAAAAAGTACCCACCTCTACACATCCCATAGACCCACTCTATCTGAGTTACCAACTCCCGGAGTTTACCCAAAGTCACGTCCATTGAGTCGGTGATACCATCCAACCATCTCATCCTCTGTCGTCCCCTTCTCCTCCCACCTTCTAAGTTTCCCAGCATCAAGATCTTTTCCACTGAGTCAGTTCTTCATATCAGGTGGCCAAAGTATTGGAGTTTCAGCTTTAACATCAGTCCTTCCAATGAACACTTAGGACTGATCTCCTTTAGGATGGACTGATTGGATCTCCTTGCAGTCCGAGGGACTCTCAAGAGTCTTCTCCAACACCACAGTTCAAAAGCATCAATTCTTCAGCACTCAGCTTTCTTTATAGTCTGACTTTCACATCCATACATGACTAATGGAAAAACCATAGCCTTGACTAGACAGACCTTTGTTGGCAAAGTAATGTCTCTGCTTTTGAATATGCTGTCTAGGTTGGTCATAACTTTCCTTCCAAGGAGTAAGCATCTTTTAATTTCATGGCTGTAGTCACCATCTGCAATGATTTTGGAGCCCCGAAAAAAGTCTGCCAATGTTTCTCCATCTATTTGCCATGAAGTGATGGAATCAGATCCCATGATCTTAGTTTTCTGAATGTTGAGCTTTAAGCCAACTTTTTCACTCTCCTCTTTCTCTTTCATCAAGAGGCTCTTTAGTTCTTCTTAACTTGCCATAAGGGTGGTGTCATCTGCATATCTGAGGTTATTGATATTTCTCCCAGCAATCTTGATTCCAGCTTGTGCTTCATCCAGCCCAGCATTTCTCATGATGTGCTCTGCATATAAGCAGGGTGACAATATACAGCCTTGATGTGCTCCTTTTCCTATTTGGAACCCAAATAATTGCTTTAAAATTAATTTCATTCCTGTTTTTTTTTTTGAATGCATATTTTCTTCAGTCACTGAAATCATTTTTAAAAACTGATATAAAAGTAGTATTTCATAAAAATTGCAATCCATTTCTCTTCTGTCAAGAGCTTTTTGTTAAATATTTAGGCTTTGCTGGCCAAGATACAAATCAAAGATGTGATGAAGAACTCATATATGAACAAGAAAATTTTCACAAACATTTAATTTTAAGAATTCAAAATTTCATTTATAGATATGTTTTCAAATTTCATTTTATTTTCACATTTCACCAAGTATTATTTTTTCATTTCTTTTAACCATTTAAGAATGTAAAAATAAGTCTTAATTCACTACTATGCAATAGGAGAAAGTGGAATGGATTTGGCCTTCAGGATGTAATTTGTTTACTCTTGCTCTAAAAGTAAAGTCAAGCACTACCTTTTTTTCCTTTCCTTTGGTTTCTGCTTTCTTTTTATTTAAAAAAAAAAATTTTTTTAATTGGGGTATAGTGGCTTTACAGTATTGTGTTAGTTTCTGCTGTACAATGAAGTGAATCTGATATATAACACCACACATATATCCCCCTTTCTTGGACCTCCTTCCCACTCCACCCACCCAACTCTTCTAGGTCATCACAGAGCACTGGACTGGGCTCTCTGTGTATACAGCGTCTTTCCATTAGCTATCTATTTTACACATGGTAGTGTACGTGTCAATCCCAATCTCTCAATTCATCCTGCCCACCTTTAAACTCCACCACATCCACAAGTCTGCATCTGCATCTCTATACCTGCCCTGCAAATAAGTTCATCTGTACTGTTTTTCTAGATTCTAAATATATGCATTAATATTGCATATATATGATATGCATATACACATGTATATGCATATATGATATTTTATGGTATATTTATCATTTATATGATATTTGTTTTCCTTTTCCTGACTTACTTCAGTATGTGCAACATAGTCTAGGTTCATCCACATCTCTACAAATGACCTAATATCGTTCCTTTTTATGGCTGAGTAATATTCCATTGTATATATGTACCACATCTTCTTTATCCATTCATCTGTCTATGAACACATAGAGGTTCTTTAAAAAACTAAAAATAGAGCTACCATATGACCCAGAAATTCCACTACTAGGCATATATCCTGCTGCTGCTGCTAAGTCGCTTCAGTCGTGTCCAACTCTGTGCAACCCCATAGACAGCAGCCCACCAGGCTCCCCCATCCCTGGGATTCTCCAGGCAAGAACACTGGAGTGGGTTGCCATTTCCTTCTCCAATGCAGGAAAGTGAAAAGTGAAAGTGAAGTTGCTCAGTCTCAGTTGTGTTCAACTTGCAGCGACCCCATGGACTGCAGCCTACAAGGCTTCTCTGTACATGGGATTTTCCAGGCAAGAGTACTGGAGTGGGGTGCCATTGCATATACCCTGGGACAACCATAATTCAGAAAGATACATATACCCCAGTGTTCACTGCAGTACTATTTATATTAGCCAGGACATTTAGCAACCTAAATGTCAAGCACTGCTTTTGAGAGAGCCTACATATTATTCAAGAGAAATTGAGATTTTAATAGTGAAATGTGGCAATAAGAAAACGAGTAGCCCCTGCAAAGAATAGTTGCCACATACATTTTTAAAAGCAAGTATGCACTGTGCTGTCATTGAAAAAAATGAAACTATTAATGTGAGTGAGAAGGCAATTCAAGAAAGGAAAACAATCCATACTTAAAAACAGAAGAATGGCTTAATCTTTAATTCCATTATTGTTTGGAAATATGTATAGTGAGAGAAAGCAGAAAACTAGAATAAATTCTCTAAGTATAATGAGATGTCTTGTAAAAAAGAAAAACAATGCCTGTGAAAAATCACCAAAGAAGCTCTTTTATATTTCATACAACTCTCAAGATTTGTTGCATTTATTATGAATTTTGGACTGAAATTATAAAGAAGAAAAATTCAAGTAATGTAAATCATGGTAAGGCATTGTGTATTATGACATTCCATTTAATATCATTGATTTCTGGGTTAGTTTGCTTAAGCAACTTATATATGACCTTAATAGAGTGCTATAAAAATTATTATTTCTTTTAAATGAATGCTACTTTGTTTCATTTCAACCTTTGGTCTTGGGTAAATAAGAGAATACATATTAGATCATTATTTAAATTTTAGATTTTATTTTTACTATTCCCATTTACAAGATATAAAATTTTCAGAATAAAACTCAAAAATGTGAAGACTGCTCAGACTTAGAGTTTTCCATTTCAGGACCCTCCCAGTATGAGAATTAAGAATAGTACATTATTCACATTTAATAATCTCAAAAAGTATAAAAGAGTTCAAATGAAGCAAATTAATTCAAATTAGTGCATTTGCAATCAATTCACTTTAAAAGTTTTTTCTGCTTTGCTTCTAAATAAATGCCCTGTATGTGATGCTTATTAGCTTTCTAAATTAATCCTTACCATGCAGTGAAGCATTGTGCGAATCAAGTCCATTAAATAATCAGAGATAGGCATATTTGGCTTTACAATCTAAGCAGGAAGAAGATATCCAAAAACACGCTCTACATGGGATCTTTCAAGTTTTCAGCCTTGCACCATTAAATATAATGTTATCTGTAAGTTTTTCATAGATGTCCTTAATGAAGTCAGTTCTATTCACAATTTGCCAAGAGTTTGCTATCAGAAATATATTTTGAATTCAATCAAATGTTTTTTGTGTGTGTCTTCTAAGATGATCATATAGGTTTGTATTTTTGTTTTATTTTTATGGCCAATTATACAAATTTCATATGTTTAGCATTGTATTCCAGGGAAACTGATCATAATTATTATCATTTTTAATTGTTGTTTGGTCTGATTTCATACATATAAAATATTGAAGGGGTAATTAAATATAAAACATTCACAAGGTAATTAAATTTTCAAGTCTAGAAACTCAGTTGTTTTCCAACTGGATTGTTATACATTTGCCAATATTAATTTTGATCATGGTTTTACAGATCTATGTATGTGCTGTATTATATTTTCTAAATGATGTATTTTTTAGTTCATGAATTGCATTAGGATTGAATTAATTTCTATTATATATTGCTATAGCAATCATACTTATTAATTCTAATTACTGTAGAATTTTAAAGCATAAACTTAAAAGTTTATATGAAAGTATAAGTCTAAGATTTCAAGTATGTTATGTAAAAGAAATATGGATAAAGTAACTGTATGTTTCACTGAACCAGATTTTCATTAACAAGTACTGTAATGTTAAATTCTAGAGATAAGAAACCATTAAATGGCAAACTAATGAATTAGCAAAGTGTAAATCTAGCTCTCCATTTTTTTATTGTAAGTAGATTATTATGGATCATTTGAAGTTCAGTAATAAATTATCTTTCAATTTCTTTTTGTTGTCATTTGTGCTTGTTTTTCTGTTTTATGGCTGTGCTACGTGTCTTGTGAGGTCTTATCTCTCCAACAAAGGATTGAACTTCAGCCTTCAGCAGTGAAAGCCTGGAGTCCTAATGACTGGACCACCAGGGAATTACCATATCATTTTTCAATTTCTTGATCTATTTTTTCTACACACCTTTTATTGCAACAAAGTGAGAAACAGAAGAGTATCTTTTATATGTAAACAGATGAACAATTTTGGGATTAAAAGATGAATTTGTATTACTTTTCTCAAAAAGACAGGTCACTTGCTTGAGAAACCATCAGAGGATAATAAAATGTGATGATTAGGGTATCGCATTACTACAGAACATTAAAGATAAGATAGTCTAGCTAGAATGCAAAACTCTCAAATATGGGAGAATTTTTAGATGAGAGTTGAATGGTGAGGAAAGCTCTTAATGTGAATTCTAGGCCACAGATAGTGGAATGTAGAAAACCAGACAATCTCATAGACATGGCTGCAGTGAAAGCCAAGTTCTCTTGAAGATAAAAACATACAGAAAGCATTTCACCAATAAATTGATTACATAGGATATCTGTTTACCAGGGAGCAGGATTCTGTAGTTTAAAAAAAAGAAAAATTGGGAGATTGTTTTACTTTCTTCAGTATTAATGTTTTTTAAATTACTGAGTAAATAAACATACTAATATATAGATTGTCTAATTTAATTTTTAAACATTAGTCTAAAGAAAATACTATTATATCATCCCAATTTAAAGATGAGAAAACTGGATCTTAAAGATGTTATTAACTAACCCATATAAGTCGGCATAGTCTGTATGAGACAAGACCAATACCTAAGTAATGTGATTTCAAAGTAAGTCCCCTAAAGTCTGTGCTGTGTGGCTCCAGAACTATGGTATGGAATAACCAGTACCCCTTTGGCTTTTTCTGAACACAGTTTCTATAAGGACAACCTAAGATCATATGAACATTATTGGCAACACCATTACCCTGTTAACACAAAAGTTTGTTCTTGCAAATGGAACATATAATAAATCAAACATTCTTTCCGACATACCATAAGTTATATTTTTCTGAATTTGCATATTTTTAAGCTCTCACAGGGTTTCCATTTGTGTCTTTTTTACACTTCATTTTAATAGATCTCAGACATCATTCCAGACTGTCCTAAAAAATATCTGTAAATAAATGCATTGATATCTTTCCTGGGAAAACTTTAAAATAAAATTTATTAATAAGTAAACTCGCAGAACATGAGATAGTTTGTAAAAAGCTAAGTTACATCATCTAAATAGGTATTACAAAGGATGATTACATTACAATTAATGATATCAAAACGAAAGAATTATCAACTCAATGAGGCTCTTTTTAATTAAACAGTTACATGTATATCTTCTGGTCATATATTAAACGGCGATGGAAAGACTACAATCCAGAGGACAAATACACAAGAAAAGGGCCACAGGTTGTATATGGGCTTGTATCTGTAGATTCTAAATGGAAAATAAGTGATGACAGGGAAATGATAATATTTTTAAAGCCAAAAATGGTAAAAGGTCTTTCTTTGCTGCCATCTGTGGGGACGCACAGAGTCGGACATGACTGAAGTGACTCGGCAGCAGCAGCAGCATGCCATTTGTCCATGGTGATATTAAGTAAAGGCATATGCATAAAGTCATGTGCTGTTTGTTGTTGTTTAGTCACTTAGTCCTGTCTGACTCTTTGTGACCCCATAGATGGTAGACCGCTAGGCTCCGCTGTCCATAGGATTTCCCAGGCAAGAATACTAGAGTGGGTTGCCATTTCATTCTCCAAGGGATCTTCCTGACTCAGGGACTGCACCCATGTCTTCCTCATTAGCAGGCAGATTCTTTACCGCTGAGCCACCAGGGAAGCCCAGAGCCATGTGCTGTATAAATGTAAAAGTATTACTACATTAAGGCGTGCCCACTCTAGTGATTAAAAGGATTAAACTGAATGTGAGGTAAAGGAGCTTCCATAATATTAGCTCTATTATTCGAATGAGTCTACTTTTCACAGAAAACAAATCAGCTCTTCCCATGTGAAACTACATAATTTTCAAGAATAGTGTAAATTAAACAGGGTTTTATTTTTATATTATAAAATTTACTAGTATCTTTATGCCCTGACTAGTCCACTTGTGGCTTTTTGGCCTTTGGACATCACCAATAGATAAAGGAATAAATGTAAATAAATAAATACATAATCCTAATTTTAGGTATAGCTTAAATTCTTTTGACAAATATTTATTCCTCAATATCTACAATAACCCCACTCATCCATGTTTAAGGTACTGGGATAATTCAAAAAGTAATTGGATGCTTTGTAATGAATTATTTACAACTGTCCACAAGTCAGTTATTGAATATATTTCTGAAACTTCTCCAACCAATTAGAGCATTCCATTGCTTCCAAAGGGCACTAAGCCTGCTATTCAAAACAGAATTAAGGTATGCACTGTCGCTACTGTTACTCTATAATTCAAGCAAAAAGTCTTAAAATATACTTGCCCAACCAGAAAACATGGGAAAATTATTTTGACTCTCTTCATCCAGAAATATGCAAATTCAAAAGAGAAACGTAGTTATCTTTTATGTCATATTGATTGTTTTTTGTTTTCACTGACTCAAACAGGATCGATCAATGTGGAATTTTACACTTTGCTAGAAACAGCTTCAGCAAAACATGTTATTATTAACTTTATTTGAAATTATAATTTCAAAGCCACACTTTGTTGGAGCAGGAAGAGAGGCCACGGGTAATAGAAACCATAAATGAGAAACAGCTTGGTCATGAATTCAGGTGCCAGCAATATATTCAGTTCATTGGATTCAGGTTGACTGACCCAATTTTTTGTGAATAATTCTATTTCCCTCACACACTCTTTACGAAGGAACTAAGATATTACTTTAAAGGAATTTTAAATTTGAGAAATTCATTTTTTTAAACATCTAATACACAGGTCCTAGAAATATTTATCACTGTTGAAAAAAAATAGAATTTTCTGATTTGTATTCTAACAAATATTCTATGAATATATAGTCACTGTTATCCCTGATTATAATAGAGAAGTTCCCTAATTTATTTGTGCCTAGTGACCCTTGGTCAGTTGGAAATAAATGAATTTTGTCAACCTATATGACGCCACTATCAAATGCTCTGAACTCAAGGACCCAGGGCATTTATCTCATACCAAAGGCTTCCCAGGTGGCACAGTGGTAAAGAATCTGTCTGCCAATGCACAATACAAGAGATAGGTTCGATCCTTGTGTGGGAAGATCCCCTGGAGTAAGAAATGGCAACCCTCTTGAGTATTCTTGTCTGGAAAATTCCATGGACAGAGGAGCCTGAGGGTATGCAGTCCATTGGTTTGCAAAGAGTCAGACATAACTGGGCACACACACATGCTGTCAGTGTTCCCTCAGGTTAATTCAGGATCTGAGATTTGTAGGACAACTTCTAGAAGTTATTATTTATGAAACAGAGAAATAGGTAAGTTCTCACAATTTTGATTCTGATTTTTTTTTGTCCCACAAGTACAAAATATACATCTAACATGGCTAAAGAATGTATATTTTATCTCAGTAAGGTAATAAAGGATGTTCCTCAAAGAATCTGCTTTGGATTTTTTTCCTTCCAGTGAGTATTGGATAACTGAACACTCACCACCACATAGTTCCATTGCGAGAGAGAGAATGATTGCAATGTGCGTAGCATTAAAAGTGTGAATGCTAATAGCTTTAGTAACAGTGATGATGATGGTGACAGCTCTTTGTTGCTGTAAATGTGTTGTGATTGCTACATTTTTTTCAGTGTATATCAAAGAAATCAGTAAGAAATTACAATTTGTTTCTATTCCCTTTATTTGTAATGGATATCTTGTTGCAGAAACTAGTATTCCAGAAACCAAGCACCACACTCTGAGAATTGGAGAACTCAGGTTTATTACACCAGCGGGCCCAGAGGAGTTAACACTTCAAGCTCTGAGCCCTGAACAAAAGGGTTACAGAGTTTTTATAGACAGGCTATAGTGGGCAACACTAGCGGCTAGTTGATTTAAACTAAGGGGTTTCGTGCACAGGAAGAGCAGTCCAGATGGGGAGGAGGATGCCTGACCTTTACAGGGACAGGCATGATTAAGCAGGATTGCAGGGGCTGGGTAGTTGCAAAGAGCAGGACAAGTGTGAATGAGATAAGCTCCAGTTCCTAGTATTGTAAGTCCCCACTTTCCAACACTACATGACCAACGTGATCCAGACTTTGCAAGGAACAAGCTGAGTTACAGAGGCAGAACAAACAGGAGGTTATATAGAATTTTAACTTTTCCTCTTTAATCTCAGCTTCTCACTACCTTTCAATTTCCTACACTGGATTTGGAGCCTTGACTGATTTGCAATCTATTTGTTAATCTTTCTAAACTGACATCACCTTCTCTTTGGGAGAAAACTCTGTTCCCCATTATCTGTATGGTTTTCCCTAAATCATAAAGTTCTTGCCTACTTAATTTTTAGTGTTATTTCCCTGAGAATTCTGGCTACTCTATCTTACCCACCAAATATAGACTTTTTATATCAGCCACTGTCAATAGACCTGTGACGTGAAAGTGAAAGTTGCTCAGCCGTGTCTGACTCTTTGTGACCCCATGAATTATACAGTCCATGGAATTCTCTAGGCCAGAATACTGGAGTGGGTAACCTTTTCCTTCTTCAGAGGATCTTTCCAACCCAGGGATTGAACATAGGTCTCCCACATTGGAGGCAGATTCTTTACCAGCTAAGCCACAAGGGAAGCCTGTCAATAGACCAAGGTGCTGCAAATTTCAGCTGCTATTAATGGACCAATATCCTATTCTTCAATGGCCACTTATTTTAGACTTCTACTAGTCACTTCACTCAGGGAAGAGTCATTTACCCATACAAGTTTTCTAGGTCCAATCAGTAATTCCTACTTCCCTCTGCTTTCCAGTCAATATTTTTGGAGAATCTGGTGTCCTCATGGTAGACTAAACATAAGGACAAGAAGAAGACAGTGATAAAGCAGGTTCATCAGGCAGGCTTACTATTCTGAGTTACATGTTCTTCCGGGGGTTCCTCAATTGTATATTCCTCTCGTGTGCTCAGTCGTATCAGTGGTATACAACTCTTTTGTGACCCCCATGGACTGTAATCCTCCAGGCAAGAATACTGGAGTGGGTTGCCATTCCCTCCTCCAGGGATATACCTCTAATATGTTGCTGATAAAAAAGATATAGTCAAGCTTATACCTGGCCATAAATAACAAAACTCATTGTCGTATTTACCCAAGCAGGATTTGAATGTAAACTCTGATTTAAGTTAACTAAAAATTGGACTGTAAATTTTGTGCTCATATTAAAAAATTGGACTACCTAAGTTGGCATTTTAAAAAAAGGAAATTTAACATGTGGTCATTGTGTTTTCACCAACAGAAAAAGAGAACAGTGGGAACCTTGGAGAGTGCGGGAACTTTACCTCCCTCACTCATGTACATGCCTACAAGATACTCCTCATAGAGCAGTTATTAACATGAGGCCAAGGACAATGTAAAAAAGAAAGACATGGACTTCCCAGATGGTACACCAGATAAGAATCTGCTGCCAATGCAGGGGCCATGGGTTCAATCCCTGGGCTGGGAAGATTCCACGGAATGCAGGCAGAGCAACTAAGCCTGTGTGCCACAACTACTACAGCCCCCTTGCCTAAAGCCCAGGATCTGCAGCAAGAAGAGCCACCTCCATGAGAAACGTGAGCACCACAATGAAGAGAAGCCCCCACATACCGCAGTTAGAGAAAGCCCTCCCCAAAGCAAAGAAAGCCCAGTGCAGTCAAGGAAAAAGAGGAAAGAAACACACCATTTAGCTGACAAAATCTTATGATATTTGATGATTAAATTCACAATTCCTCCAAGACTTTAAATGTTCTGTAGTATCTGACTGCTGCTGGTATCCCTAGCCTCGTTTTATACAGTTTCCTAATTCTCTACTTGCTCATTACCCCTGATTGAATCACGCTAAGTTTCTTTGAGTTCCTCAGAAGTGCCAATAAATTTCCTACCACGGGATCTTAGCAAAGAATATATTTTTCCTGAATCTTTACCTAGAAAATGACACTTCGGGTCTCAGTTTAAACAAGATCCCTTCAAATAGGACTTCTCTGACCCCTAAACTAAATTTTTTTATCATACTTTGTTTGTTTTTCATAATCTTTCTCAGTTTTATTTGTTTTCTTTTTTCTCTATTCACGTATTCATGTTCTTGTAGCCACCCATTCCGGGAAACAAACTCACTCAGAAGGACAATGCAGATAGTTTTACACCAGCAGGCCCAAGGCAGAGTCTCCTCTTAGCCAAGGACCCCGACCATCATTTGTGGAAATCTTTTATACCCCATGTGTACGTGTCTGAACCCACCACTCCAAATTCCTTGAGACTTACATAAACCAAGGAAAATATAATCCCAATAACCCCATCATTCACCTGCTATGTGCTCATGTGCTCAAACAGTCAAACAATTAGCCAATAATCAATAAACTTGAGGTTACACTCCGATAGATACAGAAAATTTTGTGGCCTGTCTGGAGGAAGGGGTGATAGTGTATGTTTTCTGTTAGGCGATGAGTAACGTAGATATGATCTTCAAGGTTCCCCTGTCTTGAGGGGGTCTTATCCTTTCATAGGCACTAAACACAGAGTTCAGAGTCCATTGGAAAGGTGGTTGAGCATGATCAGCATGAACAGGCCTAAGATGGAGTCCAGGCCCTATGAATTCCTTCTTCGGTGCGACAATATGTTTACTGCCTTCAATGTTTGTCCTACTGAACTGGACAGGCTTAACAGTAAGGAAATACATAAGCTCATACAAAAGCAAGTTCAGAGGCAAGTCAGATTTCAAGGTTGTTTGACCCAGTAAAAATCAGATTATAAAATGACTACTAGTGTGTAAAATTCCCTTGCTCATAATTTGCAGGAGGAAGAGAACTAGTTTGCAGAGACTTACAATAAGAAAAATTTCCCTGAAAGATATCTGAAAACATAACCTCATATTTTACAGGACAACACTGGGTCACAAACTTACTTTTGAGCTGATCATTGAGAAGCGAAATGGAATTTCTTTTTGTCCAGTCTGACCTCTCCTTGGAATTGAGGTTAGGATCAAATTTCCCTGAGGTATAGACCTTGTAGGAGTGACATGTATACATAAACTAAGTTAACATTCTGTTATGAAAAAGGAAGAGGAAACCAATACTGGATAAACAACAATCAACCCTATTACTGTACACAAAGAATTTGTTTGTCTGGTTTAAACTGTATAATGTTGTCATCATGTTTTCTTTGTAATGTTATGAAATGCCACAATTTCCAATATTTACTATTCAAGTTCAACAAATGTCATTCCAACTACCTTGCAGGATGAGAATTCAGATGCATTTAGATGTACTTTAATACATAGCCAGAAGCATATTTCCCATTAATTATTAAATTGCTTCCAAAATTTGTGTCCTGCACACGAAGGCTGAACATACCTAATGCCTGGAAAAGCTGTTTTGATTTCTCACTGAAAAATTCCAGTTTTTCAAGAAATTAAGAGTATTGGGGATTAATTTTAGAAGGAATTGGAAAATATATGTCAAGTCATGTAATAGTATAATTTTAAAAATTAAAGTGTTAGTTGCTCAGTCATGTCTGAGTGACTCAGTGGACTGTAGCCCACCAGGCTCCTCTGTCCATGGGATTCTCTAGGCAAGAACACTGGAGTGGGTAACTATTCCCTTCTCCAGGGAATCCTCCCAACCGAGAGACTGAAGCCAGGTCTCCTGAACTACAGGTGGATTCTTTACCATCTGAGCCACCAGAGAAGCCCATAGTACAATTAAAACTTTATTAATTCTGCATAGGAGTTATATAGCCACATTGTGTCTAAGACAGCTACCTATAAAGCAGTAACAACACAAGAATTTAGAGTATAGGCTCAGTAGAAAAGAAGTGCATATCTGGGCCCTGCCTGGTGTATGCCAAGGTCACAGAAGCATACGAGTCAAAACTCCATCTGAACATCCATTATCTAGAATCAATGGGGTAACACACAGAGATCTGCAGGAGGCTGGAGCATAATGAAACATTAGAGGCTCAAATTCTGCCCTCGGGTCAGTCCAGCTCCAGGAGCCTGAGCTATCTTTGCAGCTGAGATTGCAGTGAGATAGGAGAAACTATCCTGGAATGATAAAGTAAAATAAAATACCCCCTGTGATCCTCTCTAAAACAATGTCGATGAAAATCACTAATGTAGAATGCCTTTGTATTTAAAAGAATTAGTAGAGATGAGTCAAATTTCCTGAGAACATCAACAACTTCAAAGAAACACAAGCAACCAACTTTGTAAGCAGGGAACTAAATGCATGAATGAATATACACACATACACAAACACACATATTTAAATTAAGATACATTGTAGGGAAAATTGAAAAGTCTTCCTCTTCAGTATATCAGCTCTAATTTCCAGAAACAAGCAATACCTGGCCTAATGGAATCCAGAACAATGTGCATCACTACCATTCTGCTGTATGCCTACTACACTACCCAAGGGCTGCTATGCTAAATGGGTGCTGTTAGTGCACAGCACAAAGGTTCCTGGCCACAGAGGTGAGGGGGTCTGCACACCCGGATGGGGATTGTACCCTCTAAATCAGGATGCAGCCATACCAAATTGACATCTTTTTCTAGTTCATCCACCAAAGAGTGTACTTCTTATTCTATTTGCACAAAGGTGTTGCATATATTAACAGCTGTAGTGGTATTATCTTATTTGTTCCTGGCAACAGATTCTACAGTGGTAACTGGTTATGCTGCTGCTCCTGATAAGTCGCTTCAGTCATGTCCAACTCTGTGAGCATCTTCTAATTGAAAGTATTCTGAGAAAGCTCGTCTTTAGTCAAGGAAAATAATATAAGCCTATTCTATCCCTCCTAACTGTAAGATCTGTCACCTCCTCAATATGTATTTGGATTCTAATATTTTGTTAGTGTGATGATCTCTTGATTAGAATTTTGTGCAGTACCTCTGGCTGCTTCTCCACCAATCCTGTGGCTACCATCTTCTTGCAACATCACTTTACTTTACAGAAAATCCTGGCTTTTTTCACCTGAATTCCCGAAGGCAGCAAATCACACACAAGCTGTTAGTAACAGTATCTAGGTTCTCTGGGTATGAAAGAGAAATTACAAAAACCAACTGCAATGATTCAAAATTGAATATCGGGTATCAGTTACTACTTCTCTCATGTAAATTACTATTCATCACTGTCACTGAAAATTTGTAACTGGCTATAGGCTCCACGACTGCCCCCACTTGACACTACCATTTCAGGGCTACATTTCTTCCAGTCAAAATTTCTTATCGAATTTCCTTTATGATTCTCCCACAAAATAACTCTGTTGGGAACTATTATATTGCTCATCATTTCTCAATTCTTTATTATACAGGACAATTAAATTCCTTCTTTTCTCAATTTATTTCACTAAAACTAGATAGCGCCTAACCTTTCATAAACAGTTTCCCCTGAGTTACATTCCCTTGCTTTACTGAAATGGAAAAGTGACTTCAATTTTTATTCTTCTGGATGGCACTCTTTCCTTCTTGATGCATAGTCTCTACAAATAAGAAACAAGACTCCAAGACATGACATCACTTAAGTTTCAAAACCTACTGTCTTTGTTTATCACTGATTTGAAACCAGTTTAGGAGGCAAGAAGAGATGCTATACATGAATAGACCCTCATGCTAATATTCTGAAGAAAATTTTTACATAAACTACATACATTCAACACAATAAATATTATTGTGCTTCAGTAGAGCTCAACTAAACAAATACCTACAGTTACAAGTTTATCATACTAAAAGACACATACATTAAGGAAATAAACACAGACAAATAAACATGGTGATAAATGCTACATACTATGAAGGGAAAGAACAAGATGCTGTGAGCCAATAACAGAGAACACCTATTTTAGAATGCAATCAACTAATCTTTTTTATGTTCTTTGAAACAACACAATCTAAATTTTTTTTCCTAGATATTTTTAATGCCCTCCATACTTTTAAGAAAATCTCAGGAACTTCCAGTCCAGTAGATATAGTTGTCCACTCCTCAAGTCTCCTAATTTGTTCCTCTCATTCCTAACCTATCTTAAAACAAAATATAGGCATATAAAAATAAGCAAGCCAAAGCAATGAACAACCATTCTGAATGAGCCCTCTATTTCTCTTGTCTTGCTTTATTGTTTATACCGTGAGAATAAATCACATAACAAGGCATCAAACAGGGACCACACTTAGTACACACTCACCAGCCCCTGAATGGAGCTGTCATAGGGCCCAGTGCATCTCCCTGGTTAATCCCTTCTCTCGCCACTGAACAACTCACCACTTGACACTTAGCATAGACTCAGGCCTTCTCCTTTGTACAGAACACTGGAACCATCAGATGAGATTCTCCATTATTCCACCCCTAGACATTGCATGGAGTTGCTCCTGCCTTTTAACCTTCACAAAGTATAGATCTGATCTAAAAGCAAGCACCTCATCTGTGCTCTGGATTTCATCCCCTTCAGCCTCTTCAGAAAACATATGCTAGTGATTGTCCCGCTCTCTTCTCTTATTTTTATCTCTTGCTTTCTACCTCATCTTTCCTTTTGTATTTATCATATAAAACATACAAATAAACATATATAGTATTTCACATAAAAAGTATTTCACACTTTTAAAAACCCACTTTCAAAGTACATATCCTAACAGTTGCTTTATTTCACCCTACAACTTAGGCAAACTTTTAATAAGAAAAGTTGCTAATACCATTATACTTTTTTTATATGATAAAGTTGACATGTTACATTTTGTAAATATAAAGAATAAACGCTGTCTTATTCCAAACAGAGAGTTCAAAAGTAGACAAAACAAAACTGTACTATTATAAATCAAGATAGTAGTTACCACTGGACGGGATAGCAGTGATTAGAAGTGGGTAATGAAGAAATTCTTAGGTTGGAGCAATATTCTTGTATTTGTTTTGGGTGCAGGTTTTATTGGTTTGTTCACTTCAGGACATTCATTTGACTGAACATTCATGGTCTATGGCTCTTTTGTATGTTGCTCTTCTTAAAAAAATATTAAAAAATATACAGTATGTCAGGTGTTACTTACATGGAAAAGAAGCAAAAGATGAAAATAGAAATGCTATAGGAGGAACATAATTTGACAGTATTGGTAGCTATTTAAAGTAGGGTAGTCAGAAAACATCTCACCGAGAAGGTGACTTTTCATCATAAATACGAAAGTGATGGAAAAAGTCATGTGAACATCTAGGAAAGAATGTTCTGGAAAGAGTGAAAAGTTTCTTGAGATGATTGTCAAGGTTGCATTTTCAATGAACATTGAGTAGGCTAAGAAAGCTGAATAAAATGAGCAAGTGACGAAAAATTATACGTTGAAGTAATAAGGAAGTGAGGCCAGATATTACAAGGACTCTAAAAGGTTATTTTAAGGGCTTTGAGCTTGTGAGAATTAGTCTCCAAAGGGAACCAGGATTCTCAGGAATTCCACTTTGTAAAGCCCCCCTCCAACCTGAACCTGAATCCCGACCCAGGAGTCAAATCCATGTCCCCTGCATTGGTAGGTGAGTTCTTTACCAGTGGCACCACCTGGGAAGCCCTCCGTACCCTGACACTGAGTTAAATTTCAAAGACAGAGTTTCCGCTGAAGTAGGGCTTCCCTGGTGGCTCAGACGGTAAAGAATCTACCAAGCAATGCGGTAGAACTATCTTCAATCTCTGGGTCAGGAAGATCCCCTGGAGAAGGGAATGGCTACCCACTCCAATATTCTTGCCTGGAGAAGTCCATGGACAGAGGAGCCTGGTGGGCTATGGTTCATGAATTCACAAAGAGTCAGACATGACTAAGTGAGTAACACTTTCAGAAAGAATAACTTTATTGCTTTGCCACGCAAAAGGGGCCACAACGGGCTAATGCCCTCAAAACTGTGCGTCCCCTCCTGGAGGGGATAGTAAATTTTATAGACATGGTTCAAAGACGGCATGATCATTTTGTGGACATTCTTCTGATTGGTTGGGAGTGAGCATCATCAACCTTTTTAACCAATCTGTGGCCTACATGCCTGTCAGCAACACACGGTAACTTCTCCCACATGGTAGGGATTTCAGCATCTGAAAAACAGGTCAAAGATACTCTTACATATATTCCTTAAGGGGAAACCAGGTCTTTGCCCCAAGGCTGCACTATTGTTTCTTTTTAGAGTTCCTCCTTTGTCTCAAGCTTCCCCTCCCTCCCCTAATTAGCAATGATTTGAACCCGCTTATTGGAACTCATGGAAGGTCATAGAGGCTGAATGAAGCCTATTTCCTGTCATCAAGAAATGACAGACACAAAAAGGCTTTTGGGCCTCAGAGTCCCACAGGGTGCTGCTCAGTACTCTGTGTAACCAATAGCATGGCATTCACTACATAATCATAAAAAAGTCTTTCTTCTATTTGTGTCTCTTGAAATGCTCAGTGTTCTGAAAGTTAGGATAGCAAGTTGACCTTGAGACTTCCATATTCTAAGGAAGCCAAAGCTAACCAATGGGGAAGCTGCGTATTCAGAGAGACCTTGGCCAGCCTATAGCTGCTCCAGCCATTTATAGCTAATGCCTATAACTAAAGAAGTTACCCTGGGTGTCCAGTTTCATGAAGATTTATATTAATCTAGCCCTTCTGCTTTTGACTGCAACCACATGAAAGACCTCGAGAATTACCCTTCTGACCCCAGTTAATCCCAAACGTAAGAGATCAGTTCAGTTCAGTCGCTCAGTCGTGTCCGACTCATTGCAACACCATGAACCGCAGCACTCCAGGCCTCCCTGTCCATCACCAACTCCCGGGGTCCACACAAACCCATGTCCATTGAGTCAGCGATGCCACCCAAACATCTCATCCTCTGTCGTCCCCTTCTCCTCCTGCCCTCAATCTTTCCCAGCATCAGGGTCTTTTCCAATGAGTCAGTTCTTCGCATCAGGTGGCCAAAGTGTTGGGGTTTCAGCATCAACATCAGTCCTTCCAATGAACACCCAGGACTGATCTCCTTTAGGATGGACTGGATGGACCTCCTTGCAGTCCAAGGGACTCTCAAGGGTCTTCTCCAACACCACAGTTCAAAAGCATCAATTCTTCTGCACTCAGCTTTCTTTATAGTCCAGCTCTCACATCCATACATGACCACTGGAAAAACCATAGCCTTGACTAAACAGACCTTTGTTGGCAAAGCAATATCTCTGCTTTTGAATACACTGTCTAGGTTGGTCATAACTTTCCTTCCAAGGAGCAAGCGTCTTCTAATTTCATGGCTGCAATTCCCATCTTCAGTGACTTTGGAGCCCCCAAAATAAAATCAGCCACTGTTTCCACTGTTTCCCCACCCATCTATTTCCCATGAAGTGATGGGACCAGATGCCATTATCTTAGTTTTCTGAATGCTGAGCTTTAAGCCAACTTTTTCACTCTCCTCTTTCACTTTCATCAAGAGGCTCTTTAGATCTTCTTCACTTTCTGCCATAAGGGTGCAGTCATCTGCATATCTGAGGTTATTGATATTTTTCCCAGCAATCTTGATTCCAGCTTGTGTTTCCTCCAGCCCAGCATTTCTCATGATGTACTCTGCATACAAGTTAAATAAGCAGGGTGACAATATACAGCCTTGACATACTCCTTTTCCTTTTTGGAACCAGTCTGTTGCTCCATGTCCAGTTCTCACTGTTGCTTCCTGACCTGCATACAGGTTTCTCAGGCAGCAGGTCACTGCTATTTTAACAAGAATTTTTCTGTGAGATAGAAGTCCATTGGAAGATTCTGAACAGAGGACTGACTTGTGTCTTCAAAGGAGCACTCATTTAGGATGTTGTGAGAAGACCAAGGAGCTACTGGAAGGCAAGAACAGATGTAAGAAGGCTGTTTAGAAGGCTCTTGCTCTCTTTGCACTTAGACAGTAGCTTTATGAAAGCAAGGAACATTTATATATTGTTCATGTACTAATCTGCCATATCTCACCTAATGAGAATTTACTAAAGAAAAGTATAATTGTATGAATGAATGAATGAACACTAGCAATGCTTAACTAGATAAAGACTTAATTTCAGGGTATTTTCTATGTTTTTATTCCTCTGTTTATTTTCCTCTTCTAGTTTCCACTTATGTTTCTTTCAACTTAATGCATATTCTCAATCTGTAGGAGTAATACATGAAAATAATTTTAATTCAGAATAATTTTAGTGTTTTTGAATCCAAATGCAAATATGATAGGAAATGAGACAAAACTATGACCACACTGAAATACCTATTGCTTTTTCATGAACAAATTTAAAGCCTACAGAATATTGACACATTTTCTTCACTGCTTTGTGGAATGAAACTGATACTGAGGGAAATAGCCTGCAAAATCAAAGGGATCATCTCTTTTGAAAATTGCAGTGGAATAAGAACTTATTCTCATATTGCAGACAAAAAGATCACTACTAAAAGAAAACAGAAAATAATTTCCAAAAAAAAAAGAGAAAATTAAATGTCCACATACCCAACCCCATGAGTTTCAAAAATTGTCAATTAATGATGATTTATTTGTTTATGTCTTATTTTAGCTTATTTGTAAGTAATTCATTTTACTATGTATGATTTTATATTTCAGCATCTCTACATCACTGTCATAGTCCATTGTTTTACCCAAGCTTCAAGAAATGATCCCAACAACTGTATTAGGACCAGCTCCAGGTATCAATGACAGGATATTAAGTTATGACATATGAGAGAGCAGCTTTATAGTACAACACTTTCTTGTATCCACTTTTATACCCTGTCTTCCCTATTTCCATATCCCCCAAATCTGTTCCAAGACATGTTCTCCTGCTTTCTTCCAGAATATTAGCAAAGTCCTACATGTTTTAGTTAATATTCTCTTTCCTCTTACAAAAGGTACTGTGTTTCCCTCACCAGACCATGCGACATTCTTATAACATCACACTGGTCCATTATACTGAAGTTGTTGTGGTTATTCAGTCACTCGGCTGTGTCCGACTCTGCAACCCCAAGGACTGCAGCAAGCCAGGCTTCCCTCTCCTTCACTGTGATCCAGAGTTTGCTCAAATTCATGTCCATTGAGTTAGTGACGCTATCTAACTGATGACATCATATTATTTAAAGATGCAAGCAGAAACTATTAGGTATTCTATACATGATGATAAGTCACATGTGAACAAGATAATAGGGAATAAACCCTAAAAACATTCAGGTACCTGCCATATTGATGAAGTATTTAGCAGTCCTGTGCTGCAGGGCATAAGAAGACATTCTCTCTGTTCCAATTACCCATTGCTGCAAAACAAACAAAAACAGAAACCAACGCAACACTTTGTAACTTAAAAAAACAACTATCATTTATTTTGTTCATCTATCTTCAATTCAAGCAGGAAATGGCAGGGACAACTCACCTCTGCTTCATACAGTAACAATAAGGGCTAGAGATTTACTCACTTGGTAGCAAGTTGAGGTTGGCTGTAGACTGTGAACTCAGTTGAGATCTGTCATCTGGGAACCTGGGTTCCTTTTCATGTGAACATCTCCTCACAATTTCCTCCAGTTTCTAAGAACAGGGTAACTAGATTCAGAGAGTTGAGTACCTCAAGAGTCCTGGACAGAAGCTACAAAGCTGCTTATCACTCTGCCTCAAAAGTTTTGGAGAATTTGTTTTGCTGCATTGTATGGTAGATTTAAGTAACTGAGACCAGTCCAAATTCAAGGGAAAGAAAACTGGATTTGACTTCTCAATGGAAGGAGTAGCAAAATATTTGCAGCTATTTTTTAGCTACCCTGCCATCCACAGAAGATGAGACATTATTACATTTTGAAAATTCTACAACTAAAAAAGCAATAGTCTTCCCTGGTGGCTCAGATGATAAAGAGTCTGTCTGCAGTGCAGGAGACCCAGGTTTGATCCCTAAGTCAGGAAGATCCCCTGGAGAAGGAAATGGCAATCCACTCCAGTATTCTTGCTTGGAAAATCCTATGGACAGAGGATTCTGGCAGGCCACAGTCCATGCGGTTGCAAAGAGTCGGACAAGACTGAGCAACTTCACTTGAGCCAAAAAGCAATAGAGCATTTAGTAGGCATATTAGAACCCACCCTAATGACCTCATTTGAACTGAACCACCTCGATAGAGATCCCATCTCCAAAATCAATCACATTGATACTTGTGATTCAGACTTCAGCAATATTTTCATTGAATACAATTCAGCCCATAACAACTTCTCAGAAGTCCCCAGAAACCCTTTTCTATACAATTAGTCAACTCCTCCCATTCCTATAATACAATTTCTGCCATATTACATCTCCAAGAACTGCCAGAGAACAATTAGACTATCAGAAGTTAATTTTCTCAATATCTCTACCTGTAAATGTATCTAAACCTCAATCTCTTCTCTCTTATTTCTCCTTCTGCAAGGTTCATTCCTCCTCCTGAACTCATTACCTGATCTTCTGCTTTCCTGTATGAAAATATGCCTCACTGATAGTTATTTTCCTGTGTTTGCCACTTCATCCCCTTTACAGGAGCCTTATCTCTCTTTTTTATGCACAGCACCCAGGTTTCTCCACTGTGTGATCCTCTTCTTAGTTCAATGTAAGGCCATTGAAAAGAATAGTCTACAATTATGACTATACAATAGTTACTTTTATGACTACACCTGTCCATAGTCACTTTTCAATGCACTATGGAATTTCTACCACAATTCTGCACTAATATCTCTCTAGTAAAGTTTACCAAGGGCACTTAGTCACCAAATTTGATGAGTAGTTCAATAGCCTCATCTTACTTTATCAACCTTTGACATCTGAAAATACTGATGACTCTATTTTTCTCCACACTGTTTTTTGGTAACTCCTTTCCACCTAAAAAAAAAAAAAAAAGTTCAATCTAGGTATCCCCAAAGGTTTTTACTTCAGAGCTCTTTCTTCCCTAGTGTATAAAATATGCCTGACACAAAAATGCATAAATAAATAAACTCTAAATCATTTGGGGGAGATTTAATTCTCTAATCTATCTGTTCAGTCTATACATTTTTCATGGTTTCCAGAATCTAATCATATATCCAACTGCCTAGTTGATTTTGAAAATTGCATGTTTCATAGGTACTCTTTCCTATTAAATCTGTTCATTCTTTAATCCTAAACTCAACTCAGTCCACCTAGTTCAGCAGATATGAAGTGTGGGTCCCACCAGTTAGCATCTGAATAGGAAAACAGGAAGTAAAATGAGAATAGGTCAGGGTACCTGTCCTCTGTCTCTCACCTTCAGAAGAGGGGAGGAGATCGCAGTGGGATGACATCATCGCTCAACTGAAGATCACAGTTACTGTCACACAGTCCTCTGTACACCAGCCTCTGTGCCTCTTCTTCCAGTTACTTGCCACTTCAGGCCTTGGGGGTTCCTGTCCTGTGTGTGGTACAAGCTTAAGGGTATTGTATTATTCACCATGATTTCCTTACAAATAGTTCCCTATTTAAATTTCCTCAAATTATTCCAATTTGTGTATGTCATCTGTTCCCTGCTGTGACAACGATTGATATAGGAACCCTCTGAAAATGTTATGAATGCTAAAATCTTCATTTAAAAATTTTTTTAAAAAAGCCAAAATAATTACAATTTTCTATTTCTTTATTCATGAACTCAACCAAAATTAAGTATTCATAAATATAAAAGAGTCTAAGGTGGCATTTTGCAGCATTAAGCAGAGAGATGTTTTGTCCAGTCAATTTCAGCAAACAAGGAACCTGATATCAACTCACAGATAGCATTAACTAAACTAAGACTCATACAAAATATAGCTTCCTTCTGAGTACCTGATAGGTAACTCACTGTTCATATGAAAAGCAAAAGATAAAATGTAATTCTCACAATTCTTTTGACCTTCGCTGACATTTCTGACCTTTCAGCCACCAGCTGACTTCTGTTATAGTTGGAAAGCTCTTTTGCCATGTTTTTCAAAGACCATTTACCATCTTTTGACAAGTGTAAATTTGACTCAATAGATTCTACTATAATAAAATGTCAACCTTACTTTTTTTTTGCCTGTATTTTTAGAATACATATTCATCTCTTGATATTATCTCTTTATATCCATGAGGCAGTTATAATATACTAATAACAACACAATGTGTTAACAGAGGCTTCAGATTAAGCTGACGCTAGAAGAATGCCAGAAAACATTTCTAGAACGCATGAACCTGGAAAGCATCCTTGACTTACCACTTACAGTGATTGCTAAAGGAATGTGCTATTGTTAACACAGCTCCCAGGAGAGGAACAGCAGCTTTAGTGTCATTATAAGATATGGTTTCTTCTCAAATACTGAGTATAAAGGCTCAGAAAGGGGAGCCAGTGGTAAATGAAATGCTCAACCTTATCCAGAGCAGACCTACAGTAAAGTCTCAAAAGAAGTGAACTTGGTCTTTCTAATTCTCCCTTTCAACAAACATTTGTTTTGCTGGTGCTTCACTTTCAAAGCCTGTTTATTTTAGCATGTAAACATGTCTTTAGGTATCAGCAGGTGAACGATTAATGAATATAATTACATTATGCAAAGATTTTTAAGATAATGTCCTTGATACACCCCCAAAATTCTTTATTGATAAAATATTAGGATTTCAAAGAAATTATGTCTGTTAGAATATTATCTGCTATAGACCTTGTGCTTTTCATTATACAGCCATGCTTTTCTTAATGGAGAACTCTCGTCATTTCTATAGTTCTTTGGGACAATAGGAAGCATTCTGAACCCTTATCCCACTTCACTTCTTCACACAACTCAGGTTAATTTCTAATGTGGGTCCACAAAACATATCTGAAAGGCTGTAAGGAAGATTTAAGACTCTGATAGAGTGGTTTTGTGGTAAAGAGTTCGCCTGCAATGCAGTAGACCTGGGTTCGATCCTTGGGTGGGGAAGATTCCGGGGAGGAAGAAGAGGTAACTCACTCCAGTATTCTTGCCTGAGAAATCCCATGGACAGAGGAACCTGGCAGGTTACAGTCCATGGGGTCTCAAGAGTCAGACACAACTGAGCAACTGAGTACACACACGCAAGGAAGATTTAAAGTAAAAATCTTTTATTTTGCTGTATATCTGAAAGTATCACAATATTGTAAATCAACTATGCTCCCAGAAAATTTTTTCTAAAATAAAAACTTGACTAACAATATCTAGACCTTAGAAAGCAAAAAACCACATTCTAGAAAGGCAAGGAAAACTAGTTGGCAAGCTGCCTCCTCTCTGCAGACAGATGTTAAATTTAACTGTAGATTTTATCTTGCAATCCTGTAAAATTTATACTTATTGTGCTGGCAAATTTCTCCCTCTTTCCAGAGAATCCTAAGAAGGCAAAGTTCTAAAGGGAGGAATTTGAGGAAGATTTTATTAAACATGATTTTGAATAATGTGTTCAATATTCAAATGTTTTTAACCAGACACTGAGTAAGGTGTTATAGGGAAAAAAGGACTATCCAGCATGTGCCCAACCTGGAGAAAAGTTCTAATATTTAGGGAGAGTCTAGAAATACCTATAAATTATTGTAGAGAGTGTAATTTGTTACAAGTATCTCAAAATTGCACAAAGTACTATTAGATTTCAAAGGAGGAAACGAGGGATCATTCAAAGGAAAGAGATCAACATAAACTACATTTTTCTCTTCATTAAAGACCCTTTAATTATATACACTTCAAAACAAAACACATGTGCTGTGTTCTAAGAAAATTAGCCATTTTAATTCTTATTGCAATTTTCATAGGTCTGATCTTCTTCCTGATATTATCACTTTGTTAGATTTAACTAGTAAAAATGATGAACTGCAGGCTGCTGTGCAGTTACCAGCAAACTCACTTATTTCATAGGATTCATAAGAATCCCTAAAGTAAGAGTGCACTGCTCAGTGTATTGCTAAATGCACATGAAGACTGAAATGTTATTGGTTGGATAAATCCTAATTTGAGAGATAAAAAGAAAATATTATTTTATTCTGCCTCTTTCAGTTTAACATTATTTTCTCATTTCAGTCTGGATGAAGTTTCTTTGGCATTTTCCATGAAGATAAAACATGACTCTGAGAACCATTATAATAAAGTCATAGAGTATTTTGAATATTAATTTTTTAAATGCTTTGACAGTACAACATACTTATTTTTGGATTAGGTTAAATTCACTTTCTTTGCAGAATATGAAGGCCAGTGAGCCTGCTCTCTACTGCTATAGTTGATGGTGGGGGGAGGAAACAGCATGGGGGGACTGGCCAGTGCTTCTGAGAATACAGTCATGTGCAGAAAATTCTGTCTGTCAAAGCTGACAGTGAAAACTGAAAGACTGGTAGGCATAACATCAGGAGACCTAAGATATTGACTCAGTCTTCCTTCCCATACATATTCTGCTTCCTGGGACCAATGCTTATCCATCTCTGCATATCAGTTTCAGCATTTATATGTAGGAGGGAAACCACCATCTCTATGTACTTCATCAGCTTGTTTTAAGAATAATGTGATAATTGAAAAATGCTGTATAAAAAGTAGACCTGAAACCACACAGAGAAGGATGTGTGATTGATGTTATTATTGCTTTCCAGAAATATATATTTGTTCATTTAGAAGCTCAAAATAAATGAAGAATAAATATGATCAGTGGGCATGTTTGTCTTATGAAAATCTTCAATATTTTGCCCAGTGGGTACCAAAGACAAAGTATTGAAGAAAATAAGTTCAGTATAAATGTTCAGCCATATTCAGCATAAATATGAAAACAATTTAAGAAAAACATGATACTTGAAATCTGCTTCTAAGGCAGTCCTAGAAACTTGAAAAATTCACTATTTTGTAAGACTTTAGATAGGGCTTCCCAGGTGGCTCATTGGTAAAGAAGCTGCCTGCCAATGCAGCAGACAGATGTAAGAGACATGGGTTCAATCCTGGGTCTGGAAGATCCCCTGGAGAAGGAAGTGGCAACCCATTCTGGTATTCTTGCCTGGAAAATCCCATAGACAAAATCCCAAGGACAAAGGAGCCTGGTGAGCTACAATCCATGGGGTCCCAAAAGAGCTGGATACCACTTAGCAACTAAACAACAAAGACTTTAGATACCTAAGAGGACAAAAATCAACATTTGATAAATCAAATTAATCACAATTCAGCCACTATAGATTGAAAACTTATTATTCAGTAATTCTTTTCTTCATTGCAGATTTTAGTGAAACAGCAATCTAAAATCAAACACAGCTGAAACTAAGTCAAATATCACAGATATGAATTCAGCAAATAGGAATTACCATTAAAGATCAGAAAATCACATTGTAAGGGAAGAGATACAAAATTAATTAATTGAATTTGTATAATTGATTGTTCCCAGTAAAATATGCTCTTCACTTTCTAAGAATTTGGATTTGGACAGCTTTGGTTCAAATCTTAGCATGGTTCCAGGTGTATATAATCTTAGACAACTTTCTTATCATCGATGATGTTAAGAAACATCAATGCTCCTGAACAGTTGCCACTTCTTACATTCTAAGAGCCCACACTCCTTTTGCACTTGAACCACTAGCTCTGTGATTCTAATGAATGACTTACTCTGAGAAAAAAAAAATATCCAGAGGCATTTCTGTAATAATCAAGACCATTGAGATTTTGCCAAGGATCAAATGACATAATAGATGCAATGCCCTTTTTGCAAACTAATACATACAAAGTGCTTTAACAATTCTAGAATGAAGAGAGAGAGCCAGAGCAAAAACAACACCCAGTTGTGGATATGACTAGTGATAGAAGCAAAGTCTGATGCTGTAAAGAGCAATATTGCATAGGAACCTGGAATGTTAGGTCCATGAGTCAAGACAAATTGGAAGGGTCAAACAGGAGATGGCAAGAATCGAGATTTTAGGGAGCAGCGAACTAAAATGGACTAGAATGGGTGAATTTAACTCAGATGACCATCATATCTGCTACTGTGGGCAAGAATCCCTTAGAAGAAATGGAGTAGACATCATGGTCAACAAAAGAGTCTGAAATGCAGTACTTGGATGCAACCTCAAAAACGACAGAATGATCTCTGTTCGTTTCCAAGGCAAACCATTCAATATTATGGTAATCCAAGTCTATGCCCCAACCAGTAATGCTGAGGAAGCTGAACTTGAATGGTTCTAGACCTACAAGACCTTCTAGAACTAACACCAAAAAAGAAGTTCTTCTCATTATAGGGGACTGGAATGCAAATGTAGGAAGTCAAGAACACCTGGAGTAACAGGCAAATTTGGCCTTGGAGTACAGAATGAAGCAGGGCAAAGTCTAATAGAGTTGTGCCAAGAGAATGCACTGGTCAGAGAAAACATTCTCTTCCAACAACAAGAGAAGACACATGGACATCACCAGATGGTCAATACTGAAATCAGACTGATTATATTCTTTGCAGCCAAAGAGGGAGAAACTCTATACAGTAAGAAAAACAAGACTGGGAGCTGATTGTGACTCAGATCATGAACTCCCTATTGCCAAATTCAGACATAAATTGAACAAAGTAGGGAAAACCACTAGATCATTCAGGTATGACCTAAATAAAATCCCTTATGATTATACAGTGGAAGTGACAAATAGATTCTTTTCTCAGTGATCAGTGCAAAGAAATAGAGGAAAATAGTGGAATGGGAAAGACTAGAGATCTCCTCAAAAAAATTAGAGATACCAACAGAAACTTTCATGCAAAGATGGGCACAATAAATGATAGAAATGGTATGGACCTAATAGAAGCAAAAGATATTAAGAAGAGGTGGCAAGAATACACAGAAGAATTATACAAAAAAGAAATTCACGACCCAGATAATCATGATGGTGTGGTCACTCACCTAGAGCCAGATATCCAGAAATATGAAGTCAAGTGGGCCTTAGGAATAATCACTACAAACAAAGCTAGCGGAGGTGATGGAATTCCAGTTGAGCTATTTCAAATCCTGAAAGATGATGCTGTGAAAGTGCTGCACTCAATATGCCAACAAATTTGGAAAGCGAGCAGTGGACACAGGACTGGAAAAGGTCAGTTTTCATTCCAATCCCAAAGAAAGGCAATGCCAATGAATGTTCAAACTACCACACAATTGCACTCACCTCATGTGCTAGCAAAGTCATGCTCAAAATTCTCCAAGTCAGGCTTCAACAGTACATGAACTATGAACTTCAAGCTGATTTTAGAAAAGGCAGAGGAACCAAAGATCAAATTGCCAACATCTGCTGGATCATTGAAAAAGCAAGAGAGTTCCAGAAAAACATCTACTTCTTCTTTATTAACTATGGCAAAGCCTTTGACTGTGTGGATCACAACAAACTGGGCAAAATTCTTCAAGAGATGGGAATACCAGACCACCTGACCTGCCTCTTGAGAAATCTGTATGCAGGTCAGGAAGCAACAGTTAGAACTCAACATGGAACAACAGACTGGTTCTAAATTGGGAAAGGAGTACGTCAAGGCTGTATATTGTCACCCTGCTTATTTAACTTATATGCAGAGTACATTATGAGAAATGCTGGGCTGGAGGAAGCACAAGCTGAAATCGATACTGCCTACAGAAATATCAATAACCTCAGATACGCAGATGACACCACCCTTATTGCAGAAAGTGAAGAACTAAACAGCCTCTTGATGAAAGTGAAAGAGGAGAGTGAAAAAGTTGGCTTAAAACTCAGTATTCAGAAAACTAAGATCATGGCATCCGGTCCCATCACTTCATGGGAAATAGATGGGGAAACAATGGAAACAGAGAGAGACTTTATTCTGGGGGGCTCCAAAATCACTGCAGATGGTGACTGAAGTCATGAAATTAAAAGACACTTGCTCTTTGGAAGAAAAGTTATGACCAACCTAGACAGCATATTAAAAAGCAGAAATACTACTTTGCCAACAAATGTTCATCTAGTCAAGGCCATGGTTTTTCCAGTAGTCATGTATGGATGTGAGAGTTAGATTATAAAGAAAGCTGAGTGCCAAAAAATTGATGCTTTTGAACTGTGGTGTTGGAGAAGGCTCTTGAGAGTCCCTTGGACTGCAAGGAAATCCAACCAGTCCATCATAAAGGAACTCAGCCTTGAATATTCATTGGAAACACTGATGCTGAGGCTGAAACTCCAATACTTTGGCCACTTATTTGAAAAGGCCCTGATGCTGGGGAAGATTGAAAGCAGGAGAAGAAGGGGAGGACAGAGGATGAGATGGTTGGATAGCATCGTTGACTCAATGGACATGAGTTTGAGTAAACTCCAGTTGTTTGTGATGAACAGGGAGGCCTGGTGTGCTGCAGTCCATGGGGTCGCAAAGAGTCAGACATGACTGAGCGACTGAACTGAACAATTCTAGTATAATAAATTACTAAGTCAGAAAACATTTTCATATTTTCTTCAATTATTTGTCTCTGGTACCCACTGGGCAAAGACACTGAAGACTTTCAGAAGACAGACATGCCCAGACTTGAGCAGTGTCTAAAATGAAGAAGAATTAGGCGGTAAGTATGTTCCAGGCTTCCCTGCATTCTTCAGTCTAGCACTGCCTCCTCTAGACCCTCAGAACAAAGTCCACCCAGAGCCATATTTTTCTGAGTTACTGAGCAAGGGCAAAAAAATAAATAAATGATAAATGGCTTACACTGCAGTGGGAAATAGACACATTAGTCAACCTAGTACTAGCAACAAAAATAGAATTTTTACTTCCATAATGTTGAAGAGCTGTGAAAATTATACTTTTGCTGTAAGCACATAGAAAACTATATATTTTTATATATTTATATTCACTGATTTCATAAGTTGGACAACTGGCAGTGCAGGACTATAAGAGGTTTGTTTCATGGTGACTCTAGCTTATTGCCTGGAGTCAATTTCTGAACTGCAGTACAAGGAAGAGAAACTCAAACTGAAGTTGACAGTCTCCATAGGTTAAGGAGAAAGAGATGAGTGGAGATACAAATCTGAGGTCGTTGAGGTACTAGAATTTGTGTGTCAACATACTGGAGAGGAAGAGGCAGCTAGGAGGGAGCATTCCAGAGTTCTGCAGGGTAATCCTCTCAAGTCTATGGCTGAATATTGATCTCTATATGCATCGGTGCTTATTTCCCATCCCATGAGAGCCCAAACCAAATCCTTTCCCCCTAAAACACACCTATATCCTATGCTTTAACTAAGAGAAAATATTGGACATATTTTCATTCTGAGCAATATCTTTTTCCTCCTTTGAAAGTAGAGCTTATAGAAAACCATGATTTCTACTCATTTTTACCTGAGCAGTAAGTCTGAAATGATTATCTGAAACATTAATTTCTCAAATGGTCCCCCATTCCTTTGAAGATTAAAACCAAACTCCTTTAAGCAAAATAAAGTCTTTCATGATTGACACCACTCTAGCTTTGCCAGCATTGCCTCTCACCACTTCTTCGCCTGAGCTCTAAAATCTAGCTATAAGGGTCTCCTTGCATTTCGCTGAGTGCAACTGTATTCATTTTATTCAGTTCAGTTCAGTTCAGTCCTCAGTCACGTCCGACTCTCTGCGACCCCATGAATCGCAGCAGCCAGGCCTCCCTGTCCATCACCAACTCCCGGAGTTCACTCAAACTCATGTCCATCGCGTCGGTGATGCCATCCAGCCATCTCATCCTCTGTTGTCCCCTTTTCCTCCTGCCCCCAATCCCTCCCAGCATCAGAGTCTTTTCCAATGAGTCAACTCTTCGCATGAGGTGGCCAAAGTACTGGAGTTTCAGCTTTAGCATCATTCCTTCCAAAGAACACCTGCTGCTGCTGCTGCTGCTGCTGCTAAGTCGCTTCAGTCGTGTCCGACTCTGTGCGACCCCATAGATGGCAGCCCACCAGGCTCCCCCGTCCCTGGAATTCTCCAGGCAAGAACACTGGAGTGGGCTGCCATTTCCTTCTCCAATGCATGAAAGTGAAAAGTGAAAGTGAAGTCGCTCACCTAACAGTAGCCAAAAACTGCGGAGAAGGCAATGGCACCCCACTTCAGTACTCTTTGCCTGGGAAATCCCATGGATGGAGGAGCCTGGTGGGCTGCAGTCCATGGGGTCGCGAAGAGTCGGAAACAACTAAGCGGCTTCACTGGATTGGGTTGTCATTTCCTTCTCCAGGGGATCTTCCTGACCCAGAGATAGAACCCGGTCTCCTGCATTGTGGGGGGCTACTGCATTGCAGGCAGACTCTTTAGGACTGAACCACCAGGGACTCAAAAATGCCCTGAGTGAAAGAAGCCAGAAACAAGAATACAAACTATATGATTTCACTCTATGAAGTTTGGGAATATGCACAATTTATCTAAACTAATAGAGTCTGAATAGAAGTTGACTCTACTCAGAACTGCTGAAAGGAGTAAGAAAGACTTTCTCTAGGAAGATCAAAATATTCTCTTGTAGTATGTTTGTGTTACATGGATGTAATTATTTATAAGACTCATTGAATTGTACATTCAGAATGTGTACTTGTGTGCTTCATTGCATATAAATTAAATCTCAATTTAGGAAGAAAGAAATCTCAGTTTAAAAACAAAGCAATGCCCTAAAATGAGTAATAAGAATAGCTGATTTGTACTGAGTGCTTGTTCTGTGCTAAAAACATCAGTATTCTCTTATTGGGCAAAATCTTCCTGTGTTCATACAATTAACTTAGTGGTATCTCATATTAAGTGCACAACTGATATTAGCTATTATTATGAAAAATATGAAAGTGAAATTCACTCAGTAGCGTCCAGCTCTTGTGATCTCATGGACTATACAGTCGATGGAATTCTCCAGGCCAGAATACTTTAGTGGGTAGCCTTTCCCTTCTCCAGGGAATCTTCCCAACCCAGGGGTCAAACCCAGGTCACCTGCATTGCAGGTGGATTCTTTACCAGCTGAGCCTACAAGGGCAGCCCAAGAATTCTGGAGCGGGTAGCCTATCCCTTTGCCAGTGGATTTTCCTGACACAGGAGTCGAACTGAGGTCTCCTGCATTGCAGGCAGATACATTACCAACTGAGCTATGAGGGAAGCCCCAAACTAGAACTGTTAGAAATGAGATATGAACCCATGCCTCCAGGGGAGATTGTGACCTGAATGCAGCCCCTTAGACCAATTGGTCATCCTGACTTCCTAGCTATTACTATAAATGTGCCAAATATGTGGAAATATTTAATGAATAGGCATGTTACAGTGTGAACTTCAGGGTAGTTACAAAATAAAACCTTTTTTATTCTTTTATATCCAAATAGATATAATTGCAATTATACTATGATATCCTTCATAGGATTTGTTTTCATATCATATTGAGGTTTTCTTTAACTTCAGTTTTTATCTTTGGTACTTCAACTTCTGATAGCTACTAAAAACTTGAGATGCAATTTTATTTGAGACAGTGAAATGGAAAACTGACTAAAACTGAAAGGGTCAGGACAGTTAAACCAATTTTACCAGCTTTTATATAACGCTTAAAGAAATAACCTTCTGAGGCTGGGAATGCCTTTTTCTCTAAAAATGAAAAAGCCATCATAAAAAGACATTCACTGGGTTCATAAAATTCAAATGAATCTATTATTACCAGGTTTCACAATATTAAAAGACAGATGATAAAGGGAGAAATGAAATACATGAAAGCAAATTGAAATTGATCATCAAAAATAAGAACCCTAAAAAATTCACTGGTAAACCAATTAGAATTTTATTACAGTTCAAATGATTACCATAAAATCTGATATAATTTAAGATTTGATTTTTCTATTTTCCCAAGTAAATGACAGACCTTAGCCAAGTACATTTAAAATTCTTACTGTTTATTAAGTGTCTGCTAGCATAAAATAAATCAGACTGTGAAATGATTATATGATAAAGTTGTTCAATAAGATTCTGGTTAATTTGACTAAATTTATGTGCCCTTTATTCATCTTTTATCTAGTAACGAGCGTGAACTATCTTCATGTATCTTTACAAAAAATACTGTCTTCTGTACCTTTAATGCTAATTATCATTTATTTTGTCCTTACATCTCTTCTGTAATCATTTCAGATGATTCATTTTCAATCAATCATCATTAAGCAAAGGAAGCTTCCACTGCTTATCTGAATGATATCAACTATGAAATATTTTAAGAAACTACAGCTATATAACACCAGGCCTTCTAGTAGGCTACCCACCTACAGCAAAATAATTCCTTCTCTTCCACATCAGCAGCTCTTTGTCACTTACACACAATTAGAAGAGCAACCATTTTTTAAAGTATATAACTGTAAGGTTACTATAAATATTACCATATACTAACTAGGATTTTTTTAAAGCAAACCAATAACAATTCTGTTTCTGCAATTAATTCACATCATGAAACTAAAGCTTATTCAATATAACAACAAAAATTAATGATGAGCTTTTTAAATTTAATAGACTTTATTTTTGAAGTAGTTTTAAGTTTACAAAAGCAGGAAGTATAGTTCTCATATCCTCCCCCATTTATTTCCCTATTATAAACATCTTACATTGGTGTGATACATTTGTTGTAATTGATGAATCAATATTTATATATTATTAACTAAGTTCATAGTTTGCATTAGGTTTCACTGTTGGAAAACAAAACTCCATGAACTTTAGCAAAAGTATGATGGCAGATATTCATCATTACAGTATTATGCAGAGTGGTTTCACTGCTCTAAAAATCTGTGCTCCACTCACTCATCCTTTTTCCTAACCCCTGTCAACCATTGATCTTTTTACTCTCTGTATAGTTTTGTCTTTTCCATAGGTCATATAGTATGAATTCTAGCCTTTTCTGACTGGCATCTTTCACTTAGTAATATGCATTTAAATTTCCTCCATGTTTGACAGCTAATTTTTTATTGCTGAAAAATATTCCATTTTATACCACCATTTATTCATTCCTCTACTGAAGGATATCTTGGTGCTAAGTAGCTTCAGTCACATCTGACAGCAAATAAGTCAAATGTAAAGAAAGAATTCCCTGTCATTTCTAAGATATAAGAGAAAATGCCACATTGTATTTCTATAGTCAATAGAAATTTTCTGATCATTGCTTAGCCTTTGGTGTCATTTTTTTCTAATTTTAAATATGGATAAAATATGTATAATATTTTAAAATTATCTAGATAAAGAATTCATAGATAAGCCTTTGACCTTCATTATTATTTTAAGGCTGTGATAATTTCAAAATATTGTGAATCAATATTAAAGATAATTAGGGTCATAATTATGTGATCATTTGGTAGCTCTAGTGGTAAAGAACCCACCTACTATTGTAGGACATGTAAAAGAAGAGAGTTCAATCCCTGGGTCAGGAAGATCCCCTGGAGAAGGAAATGGCAACCCATACTAATATTTTTGCCTGGAGAGTCCCATGGAGAGAGGAGCCTGGTCGGCTACAGTCCATGGTGTCACAGAGAGTCAGACACGACTGAAATGACTTACACGCAGGCAACTACAATAATCCAGTGGTTGTACTTAATACTGTGAAGTCATTCAGTTCAGTTCAGTCACTCAGGCGTGTATGACTCTGCGACCCCATGGATGGCAACACGCCAGGCCTCCCTGTCCATCACCAACTCCCAGAGTTTACTCAAACTCATGTCCATTGAGTCGGTGATGCCATCCAACCATCTCATCCTCTGTTGTCCCCTTCTCCTCCCACCTTCAATCTTTCCCAGCATCAGGGTCTTTTCCAATGAGTCAGTTCTTCACATCAGGTAGCCAAAATATTGGAGTTTCAGCTTCAGCATCAGTCCTTCCAATGAATATTCATGACTAGTTTCTTTTAGGATGGACTGGTTGGATATCCTTGCAATCCAAGGGACTCTCAAGAGCCTTCTCCAACATCACAGTTCAAAAGCATCAGTTCTTTGGCATGCAGCTTTCTTTAGAGTCCAACTCTCACATCCATACACGACTACAGGAAAAACCATAGCTTTGACTAGACAGACCTTTTTTGGTAAAGTAATGTCTCTGCTCTTTAATATGCTGCCTAGGTTGGGCATAACTTGTAATTATCTAGGTAAAAATATAAATATGTGAAAAATAAATTACAATGCTGTTTATATGAATAAAGATTATTTATATTATGCCAGCCTCAGAAAAAAAAAAGTTACTTTAGTCATGTAAAAGAAATTATACAAAATCTTAATTATTGATGTGGTTTAGCAGGTTTTAATTCCTAGCATTCCTGACAAGAGAGCAAAGAAAGCCTCGAGGGTATTTGACATTCTTTATTGTTCTGTATTTTCAAGTAGTTTAGCATCAACCCAATTTTCAATGGGAAATCTTTTTCCCAATTATATTTCTGATGCTGTTCTGGTTTGTTGTTGTTGTTCAGTCACTAAGTCGTGTCCAAGTCTTGGCAACCTCATGGACTTCAGCGTGCCAGGCTCCTCTGTCCTCCACTATCTCCCAGAGTTTGCTCAAATTCATGTCTACTGAGTCGGAGGATATCTAATCATCTTGTCCTCTGCAGTTCTCTTTACCTTTTGTCTTCTATCTTTCCCAGCATCAGGATCTTTTCCAATGAGTTGACTCTTCATATCAAGTGGTTAAAGGATTTTATCTTCAGATTTAGCAACAGTCCTTCCAATGAATCTTATGGTTGATTTTCTTTATGGTTGACTGGTTTGATCTCCTTGCAGTCCAAGGGACTCTTAGAGCAGGTTGAAACCAATCTGATCCAAAGCAAACAAAAGAACAACAACAACCAAACAAAACCACAAACATTAATTCATATGTGAAGGAGAAAAGAATTTTTTAGCATGAAGATATTCTCTAATTTCCCCTCATTTTTATCTACTGCTCACCCCTGACCCCAAGCACTTACTTTCTAGGGTTCTTGATGGTAGGTTTCTGAATCTCTTCTGATGTAAGTGCTACAGCAGAAAGAGAAAGATCTAGGCTGTTTGAGAGGGTGAGCCTTCTCAAAATTTCAAGAAGATGGGCTGATCTAGGGAAAAGAGTGGGGTGGAAGAGTTTGGACCAGGAGGAGGCACCAGGGGAGACTAATTAGCAAATGAGATTCTAGAAGCAATTGCAGCAGGAAAGTGAATCAAGGGCTAGAAGAGGTATATTTTGAAAAACTATTGCTGAGGTTATCACTTCCATTTTTACTGTTTTTAAAAGTTCTAAAAAGTGGAATTTCTTTTAATAGCATAATTGTTGGATCATTCTTTTAAATAAATAAATATTTTCTTACTTCTCCTATCATGTTTGTTTTCTCTTGATATCATTTTCCCCATTTGATATCACCCTATCGCTCTACTGCCCTTGGCAGCAAAACTTTTAGAAAAATAATTGTTTAAACTAGCCTTATTCATGTCCTCTCTTCCCACTCTTTCTTAAACCCATACCTCTCAGGCTTTCATTCTCACACTCTACCAAAACTGCTCATGTCAAAAATGCCATGGCTTCCATATTGATAAGCCCAATCCTCATTTAACAACTGTCATTTTACTTGAACTGCCAGCATCATTTGTACAAATAATCATGGCTTCTTCTCTAATACAATCTTTTGTTCTTTCTAGCATTTTCCATGTACCAGTTTTCTTCCTTAATAGCTGATTGTACATTTTCAGCTGTAATTAGTCATTTCTCTTGTTTTAATTTTCTTTTTTCTTCCTGTGCTTTGTTACTTAAAAATATGGTTTGTGAAAAAAATATTAGTATTTGTTCCCAAAAAATCTACAGCAACATATAATCAAATTGCCCTTTTTCCTAAAATGCTGTATATAACAAATATTGTATCTGTGGCAAACTAATAAAATGTATTCTAGTAAGTGACAATTACTTTCTCCATCACCTTTTGCTTTTGGTGACTAATGCTTTAGCACATAAAGGATGTGTGGCACAGCCTTAGAATTTAAGCAACATGTCAGTCACTTAAATTGTTGATTAATTTTGGCTTGACACCACTTATGATTTTAGATCAAGTGCTTGATGAAATAATCAGTCATCTGTGCCTGCTTTGATAAATTAGCACACGTATTTATTTGTCAAAGTGTCTAAGTGAGTCTTTAACTCATAAGTACTGTCCTGGGTAGTATATGTCAACATTTTTCAACATTAAGAGAATAATACTCTCAAAGCAAAGAGAATCATGATTCTTAGAGCAAGACTGGGCTTCCCAGGTGACTCAGTGGGTAAAGAAACTGCCTGCAATGCAGGAGATGTGGGTTCAATCCCTGGGTGGGGAAGATCCCCTGGAGGAGGGCATGGCAAGCCACTCCAGTATTCTTGCCTGGAGAATCCCATGGACAGAGGAGCCTGGCAGTCTACAGTCCATGGGGTCCTAAAGAGTTGAATACAACTGAAGTGACTGAGCAAGCACATAGCAAAACCACTTTTGTAAACCATCTCTATATATTTTTTGTCAGAAATTAAGTAGAACTAGAGAACATCTCAAACTTTTCATCAGAAACCACACTAAAGCTAAATAGGTGTTTTTTAAGCTATTGGTATTCTTTTATTAAATAGACTTATTAAATGTAAGACAAATTTATACTCTAGGTGATTTCCTAAAGGAAATCAATCGTGAATATTCATTGGAAGGGCTGATGCTGAAGCTGAAGCTCCATTACTTTGGCCACCTGATGCGAAGAACTGACTCATTAGAAAAGACCCTGATGCTGGAAAGATGGAAGGCAGGAAGAGAAGGGGATGTCAGAGGATGAGATGGTTGGATGGCATCACTGACTTGATGGACATGAGTTTAAGCAAGCTCCAGGAGTTGGTGATGGACAGGGAGGCCTGGCGTGCTACAGTCCATAGGGTCACAAAGAGTAGGACACAACTGAGCCACTGAACAACAACAACAAAGGTGCTGAGAGAATAAGCTAGAAATTATCCACCCCACTGTGGGTAAGGAGTAGGGAGTGCTGAGCATAGAAGAAACACTTTGAAACCAAACTAAATCAGTAAATACGTACCAATATTGATCAAAAAAATTGTATGCATGTAACTTTATCTCTGAAATTAAAAGAAAGCCAATGACAAAGGCATTCAGAACTGGCAAGCTCAATTATAATCAATCAAAGTCAAATATTAGTATATTATGACTTGGAAAGGGAGTGCTGTCATTAACCCACAGATAGTAGGATGAGGACTTCAAATACTTTTCCAATAGAAGTAGATGGAATATGCTGATGCAATGTACTCTTCAAGAATAACTCTAGCGTTACAACTTACGTCTTTATCTTTGGTAAACTAGTAAACATTTTACCCTTCCATAAACTGTATTAAATATCTTTCTCATACAATGTTTGTAGATAAGATGAAAATGAAGCTAAAGCAAAACTTTTGTTAATTATTTGAAAGCAGATTAATATACTTCTACAGAGAAAAGAAAATTAAATACAGTTGAAAAGAAATCATTACTCTCTTGACTGGGAAATATAAGATCAATCCCAGATTTGAGAGATAGTTGTGTCATAGTATCTAACTTCCACATATTTTATAATGAGGTAAACAAGAAGAGTTGAGTAAGAGAGAATATAGAAAGTTTAAAAATGTTAGAAAGAAGTGACACATAGGATGCTGATTTCATGGGTAAATACTTATTAAGTTCTTGTTATATTATTATGTTCTGAACCCATGGATGTCCAGCAAACAATATCTACTTTCATGGATGGAGTTTACTACCATAAGCATTCAAAATTACAAATACTCCTCTATCCAGGTCAAATACTTTATAACTTCCTGTGTAACTTATTCTTTTATGTATGTGTTATTCTGAATTTTGCTGTTCAATTTCTGAATATTTGGGATTTCTTCAAATATCTTACTGTAATTTGATTCATTGAATATCAATCAAATGTAATTGATTTCTAATTTAATTTCATAGTGGTCAGAAAAGATACTCTACATGATTTCAATCCTCTTAAATGTACTGAGATTTGTTTTACGGCCCATCATTGGGTCTATATATTTTTATTATTAATCGACCTGTGCTTTTGAACTGCAGTTCTTGAGTGACAGGACTTTATGGTCAATTGGTTGAGGAGTAATGAGGATGAAGTATAATGAAAAAATGATTTACCTCACTTCTTTCTCTGGGTGGCATTGCCTCTTGGTGAAAGGAGAAATGGAAGTTAGCCAAGAGGTATGGGATGTGAGTGTTAATGAAATGTGGTGCATGATGTATGCTTCAGAAGAAGGCGATGGGCAGAGATCATAAATGTCTTGGACATGCTAAAATTTAACCAGTGAGATATCTGGTGACAATTTGCTGTGCAGATATGTTACTCAGGTGAGAAGCTTAGGACAGAAATATTATGAAAAGTAAAGCAAATCCAGATGATGCCAGAAAAAAGTAAAGCAAAGGACAAAGTTATATTTGCTGGCTCAAATTTTGAATTACTTTAATAAATTGTTATTTAATAATTTATACATGTATAATACTGAACCATTCTGTCCATCTTTCTGATCTTTCTTAGTATTGCTGTTTAATAGTAAACAACTTAAGGAAAATAATTAATAGGCTTATAATTAGTGGGACAATATTTCATTTTTCAAATATATACACATATAATTAAATATCTCTGATAGAATTCTGTCATTATTTCAATTAGAATTTGTACCTTCTTATCTTCTGATGAGAAAAATTACTAGTCAGCTACAACTGTCACACATTACTTTAAAATGATCTCCTGGAAGAAAAGGTACTAATATTTTCATAGCAAAAATGTAAAAACAAAAAAACAAATTGCAAACTATGTTTTGCCAGAGCACTACAATTCCAAAGGCTTCCCAGGTGGTGCAGTAGTAAAGAATCCACCTGCCAATGCATGAGACACAAGAGTCATGGGTTTGATCCCTGAGTAGGGAAGATACCCTGAAGTAAGAAATGGCAACTCACTTCAGTCTTCTTGCCTGGAAAATTCCATGGACAGAGGAGCCTGGTGGGCTACAGTCCATGGGATTGCAAAGAGTCAGATGCTACTGAGCAAACACACACACACACACACAGAGTTGCAGAGACTTTCCTTTCTAGAGGTACCAAAACCCTGGACTCCTCTAATGGGGAAGGTTTTTCTTTCCTGAAGAGAGGAGTATGCTTCTCAGTGAGGAAAGACAATGTCAATTAGTCATTCAGATCTGTCAATCAACATGGTGATCGGTGGAACAAAGAGGCCACAGACACATCTCTTCAGGTCTTTTACAAATAGATTATAGAAGCTTTATCTCTTTACTGAATCTCAGCTATGAATGATTTTTTCCAGGAAAATAAGAGCATTAGTCATAGTCTCCTTAGGCAAACACGCTTAAAGTCCTTGAAATCACAAGGCAATTATTTCAGGTTTGGAAGTAGTGACATCTAATTAGAATGTTAAATTAAGTTCAGTAGTGATATTGTACTTATTTATACATTCAAACTAATTTCAGTAAAGTAAATTTAGCCAACAGGAATTATTTACTTTGTCACTACCCATTATAATAAAACTATAATATGAAGAAGATTTAGAGGTGAGATGATGACTAGCTTTCTCATCCAACTTCCCTTTGAAGGAGTCACTGAAAAGAAGGAAGAAGAGGAACAGAAGGATAAAAGAAGAGGAAGAAGGAGGAGTAGAGGAAGGTGAAGAGAAAATGGAAGATGAGAGAGAGCAACAGAAAAAAAGAAGATGGAGGAGGAGGTGAAAAATATTCCAGGAGCTTCAGAGTCCTGAATTCCTTGGAAACCAGCAATATTAATCAATGCTTTGTCAAATCTCAAAGAATTTCCACTAATCAAAGATTTTAGTTCTTGAAAATAAGCTAGCAAAGTCCCACACATATTCCTACCACAGCAACAGAGAACATTCACAGGTCAGTAAGTCCCCATAGGAAACCTTTGTCCACCTCACACCCTTTTCTAAAGATTTTCTTTGCTTTTCATGTTTACAGTGAGAGATCTATGCATGCCCCACTTGAATGTATTAATTAGGAGTTACTTTATGCTTTTATGTAAATGAATCAAGGCTCACCTTGATATTTTATAAAGAAAATCACCCAAGTGTGAATCAAAGAAAAAAGAAATTAAATACAAAACAAAATTCAGTAGATATTAAAGTGGAGATTAAGTGATTTAGTAGGAATATGAAATGAGATTATTGGAGAAGATTCTTGAGGGTCCCTTGGACTGCAAGGAGATCCAACCAGTCCATCCTAAAGGAGGTCAGTCCTGGGTGTTCATTGGAAGGAGTGATGTTGAAGCTGAAACTCCAATACTTTGGCCACCTGATGCGAAGAGCTGACTCATTGGAAAAGACCCTGATGCTGGGAAAGATTGAGGGCAGGAGGAGAAGGGGATAACAGGGGATGAGATGATTGGATGGCATCACCGATTCAATGGAAATAGGTTTGGGTGGACTCTGGGAGTTGGTGATGGACAGGGAGGCCTGGCGTGCTGCGGTTCATGGGGTCGCAAAGAGCCGGACTTGACTGAGCGACTGAGCTGAACTGAACTGAGCTTTGACATTAACAAATTATGTAAAGAGAAGTCAGCAAAGTCAACTTACATAACCCTGCAACATAGAAACAACTAAATCCAGGGAAAGGCATTGTGCCAAAATCTTCACAACCAATTCCACCAGTCAAGGCAAATGGTACTACTGATCACCAAAGGAAATGAGAGAACCCTAGCAAAGTAACAAAATCAGTTCTGTTAAGAGCTTTATTTGAGATGCGCTAAGTTTCTAACACCTCTGATTAAAAAGAGACACACAGCATGTGGCGCATTGTCTGCAATAATTGGCATGTTGAGGTTAAGACTATACTTCCAAAGCTGTACCGTTCCCAATATTTCTCTATCCTTTGGTTTAAAGTCTTTATTTCTATGAAAACTGCTAACCCAGGAGGCCCTCTAACACTATGCATCTTACTATATTTTGTTGTTCAGTTACTTAGTCATTGTTGACTCTAGTGACCCCATGGACTGCAGCATGCCAGGCTTCCCTGTCCTTTACTATCTCCTGGAGTTTGCTCAGACTCACATCTATTGAGTCAGGGAGCCATCCAACCATCTCATCCTTTGTTATCCCCCTCTCTTCCTGCCCTCAATCCGTCTAAGCATCAGGGTCTTTTCCAGTGAGTCAGCTCTTCACATCAGATGGCCAAAGTATTGGAGCTTCAGCTTCAGCATCAGTCCTTCCAGTGAATATTTGGAGTTGATCACCTTTAGGATTGACGGGTTTGATCTTACTACACTCTCAGTTCAGTCTTTCAGTCATGTCTCACTCTTTGCAACCTCAAGGACTGCAGGACTCCAGGCTTCCCTCCTATCACCAATGCCCAGACCTTGCTCAAATCTATGTCCGCTGAATCGGTGATGCCTTTCAACCATCTCATCCTCTGTCGTCCCCTTCTCCTCCGGCCTTCTATCTTTCCCAGCATCAGGGTCTTTTCAAATAAGTAGGTTCTTTGCATCAGGTGGCCAAAGTAATGGAGTTTCAGCTTCAGCATCAGTCCTTCCAGTGAATATTCAGGACTGATTTCCTTTAGGATGGACTGGTTGGATCTCCTGCAGTCCAAGGGATTTTCAAGAGTCTTCTCCAACACCACATTTCAAAAGCATAAATTCTTCAGCACTCAGCTTTCTTTAAGATCCAACTCTCACATCCAGACATGACTACTAGAAAAACCATAGCTTGGACTAGACAGATCTTTCTTGGCAAAATAATGTCTCTGCTTTTTAATATGCTGTCTAGGTTGGTCATAAATTTTCTCCCAAGGAACAAGCGTCTTTTAATTTCATGGCTGCAGTCAGCATCTGCAGTGATTTTGGAGCCCAAGAAAATAAAGCCTCTCACTGTTTCCACTGTTTTCCCATCTATTTGCCATGAGGTGATGGGACTAGAAGCCATGATCTTATTTTTCTGGATGTTGAGTTTTAAGCCAACTTTTTCACTCTCCTCTTTCACTTTCATCAAGAGGCTCTTTAGTTCTTCTTCACTTTCTGCCTTAAGGGTGGTGTCATCTGCATATCTGAGGTTCTTGATATTTCTCCCTTCAATCTTGATTCCAGAGTGTGCTTCATCCAGCGTGGCATTTTTATGATGTACTCTGCATATAAGTTAAATAAGCAGGGTGACAATAGACAGTCTTGACGTACTCCTTTCCCAATTAGGAACCAATCTGTTGTTCCATGCCCAGTTCTAACTATTACTTCTTGATCTCCATACAGATTTCTCAGGAGGCAGATCAGGTGGTCTGGTATTCCCAACTCTTGAAGAATTTTCCACAGTTGCTGTGATCCACACAGTCAAAGGCTTTAGCACAGTCAATAAAGCAGAAGTAGATGTTTTCCTGGAATGTTCTTGCTTTTTCGATGATCCAGCAAATGTTGGCAATTTGATCTCTGGTTCCTCTGACTTCTCTAATTCCAGCTTGAACATCTGGAAGTTTATAGTCCATATACTGTTGAAGTCTGGCTTGGAGAATGTTGAGTATTACCTTGCTCTCCTGTGAGATGAGTGCAATTGTGTGGTAGTTTAAACATTCATTGGCATTGCCTTTCTTTGGGATTGGAATGAAACCTGACCTTTTCCAGTCCTGTGGCCACTGATGAGTTTTTAAATTTGTTGCCATATTGAGTGCAGCACTTTAACAGCATCATCTTTTAGGATTTGAAATAGCTCAATTGGAATTCCATCACCTCCTCTAGGTTTCTTCATAGTGATTCTTCCTAAGGCCCACTTGAGTTCATATTCCAGGATGTCTGGCTCTAGGTGAGTGATCACACCATCGTGATTATCTCAGTCATGAAGATCTATTTTGTATAATTCTTCTGTGTATTCTCACCACCTCTTCTTAATATCTTCTGCTTCTGTTAGGTCCATATGATTACTGTCCTTTATTGTGCCCATCTTTGCATGAAATGTTCCCTTGATATCTCTAATTATTTTTTTTAAGATCTCTAGTCATTCTCATTCTATTGTTTTCCTCTATTTCTTTGCACTGATCACTGAGGAAGGGTTTCTTATCTCTCCTTGCTCTTCTTTGGAACTCTGCATTCAGATGGGTCTAGCTTTCTTTTTCTCCTTTGCCTTTAGCTTCTTTTTTTTCTCAGCTATTTGTAAGGCCTTCTCAGACAACCATTTTCCCTTTTTGCATTTCTTTTTCTTGGGGATGGTCTTGATCACTGCCTCCTGTACAATGTCATGAACCTCCATCCATAGTTCTTCAGGCACTCTGTCTATCAGATCTAATCCATTGAATTTATTTCTCACTTCCACTGTATAATTTTAAGGGATTTGATTTAGGTCATACCTGAATGGTCTAGTGGTTTTCCCTACTTTCTTCAATTTAAGTCTGAATTTGGCAATAAGGAGTTCATTGTCTGAGCCACAGTCAGCTCCTGGTCTTGTTTTTGCTGGCTGTATAGAGCTTCTTCTCCGTCTTTGGCTGCAAAGAATATAATCAATTCAATTTCATTATTGACCATCTGGTGATTTCTGTGTGTCTTCTCTTGTGTCATTGGAAGAGGGTGTTTGCTCTGACCAGTGCATTCTCTTGGCACAACTCTATTAGCCTTTACATTGCTTCATTCTGTACTCCAAGGCCAAATTTGCCTGTTATTCCAGGTGTTTCTTGACTTCCTACTTTAGCATTCCAGTCCCCTATAATGAAAAGGACATCTTTTGGGGGTGTTAGTTTTAGAAGTTCTTGTAGGTCTTCTTAGAACCGTTCAACCTCAGCTTCTTCAGCAATACTGGTTGGGGCATAGACTTGGATTACCGTGATATTGAATGGTTTGCCTTAGAAAGGAACAGAGATCATTCCGTTGTTTTTGAGATTGCACCCAAGGACTGCATTTTGGACTCTTTTGTTGGCTATGAGGGCTACTCCATTTCTTCTAAGGGATTCTTGCCCACAGTAGTAGACATATAGTCATCTGAGTTAAATTCACCCATTCCAATCCTTTTTAGTTCACTGATTCCTAAAATATAGATGTCCACTCTTGCTATCTCCTGTTTGACCACTTCCAATTTACCTTGATTCTTGGACCTAACATTCCAGGTTCCTATGCAACATTGTCCTTTACAGCATCAGACTTTACTTCCATCTCCAGTCACATCCACAACTGGGTGTTGTTTTTACTTTGGCTCTGTCTCTTCATTCTTTCTGGAATTATTTCTCCACTCTTCTCCAGTAGCATATTGGGCACCTACAGACCTGGGGAGTTCATCTTTCTTCTTACTACACTATGCCTTCCTAAAAGTATGGCTGCTTAGATGTGGAAAGTGAAGGCAGTGCATAAAAATTTCTGAAGGCAATTTTAGTCTTCCTTGATCCTCAAATTTGGGAGAATCTCATTTTCCCTCTGAACAAAAAAAAGACATTTTAAAAGTCTGATTCAAGCAGTTCACTCTCCAATTTTCCTGCTTTGTTTCATTATTATTCTCTAACTGGTTGGTGGAAGGAATATAGCTGTTTAAAGCATATTACAAATAAATATGTACTCGGTGAAAGATGACTTCTTGGGTCTCTGCATATAACCACCTTTCTTAATCAGCATTGCTCTGTACCAGAATTTGATAACTTGGTCAAGTTTACAAAGTTTGTAAGTGGCAGAACTGGTATACCAACCCTGACTCAAAAGCCCAAATCTTTGAATACAACTCCGGTTATCTTCCCTACTATAAGACTTGGAATTAGAAATAATTTAAATATATTTGTTTATTTCAAGCATTTTTAAAGATATTATAATTTTCTTATAATTTTCTCCATGGGATCTTCCCAACCCAGGGATCAAACCCACGTCTCCTGCATTGGAGCCAGATTCTTTACCACTGAGCCACCAGGGAAGCATGATATGGAAGGTTAACATTAAGTAAATTTGTGAAGTTTGTTTTATGTTACCAAGTTCCTTCATTTTTACACAACTGCCACAAGATTTCCTAGCCAAGTTGCAATACTTTTCTAATCCCACTGTAACTTACCTGTTCAGGCCATCCTAAATGTCCAGCCTTAGAGAGGAGTCAATTGTCAAGCCTGAAATGACTTCTTGGGAAGGTACTAAATGTGTGTATTCCTTGTGTATAGTCTTAGAAACTTATCCTAAGGGATAATTTCAGGTAGACACAAAGCTTATTGGCACCATGGGACATAGGGAATGTTTAGAAGATAGAGTGAAATATTGAATGGGTAAATTTTGACAGAGATAGAAAATGAGGAAAAACCAAAAAAGTGAATCCCTACTAGAAGTGTAAACTTTGGGGAGCTTCAAAATTCAAAGACAGAGATTAGGGAAATTCCAAGAATTAGTTTTAAAAAAAAAAAGCAATGCATCACTGAAAAAGAAACTTAGGAAAATAAATAGCTGTATCATAAATATGCTTAAATTGTAGTACAGTGGTAAATTGGTAGGCTGATGTTTTCCTATCACTTCACCAAGCAAATTTTTCTCTTCTTTTGTTGGGTCTTCCCCCTCACTCCCTAACTAGCCTGTCCGAATTGCACCCACTCCATTTCATTGTGCTGGTTTCTGACCACTTGTTTGACTGCACAAATAGTACCATACTTCTTTTCCTCTTTTATCATATTTTTATCAGGAAAAGTGATTAACTCTCAAGCAAGGGCAGAAGCCATTCTCCAAAGGTAAGATGAAAGTACTTTTTTATGGATTTTTTTGTTGTTGTTGCTGTTTCTCTATTTCTTTTATGTATTCAAACATCCAAGATTAGTTTGTATTATAAATCGATAAATTTTCATTTCTCACCTGAGGTGTCTGTACTTTAAAAAAAAATGTTCTGACTTATTTTTAATAAAACAAAAACTTACTGTTAAAAATATTATTTCCTTTTATTACCAATGGAAATGATATTGGAAGAGGACACAATTAGCACAATTTTACAGTATGGCCAATACTTTTCATTTTCTTGTAATTTAGTAAATGATTGTCACACAGAATTAATCACTTTTCCTTGAGTTGGACAAACTCATTAAGTGAATATGAATCCTTCAAGTAAATTATATCTCCATGCTAGAACATGAATAGCAAATGGCTATTCATTGATTCTTTTCCAGTTTGGATCCTACCCAAACACTCTATGAAATTTGAAATTATTTCCAGTTTAGCTTTCATGACTTTGGATCTTCTTTATTTTTACTTTTTTCATTAATAAAAGCAATTATATCTTTGACCCATACATATAAATGTATATGCATTTCAAATGTATCTTTCATTGTAAACACAACTGAATGTGTAGGCTCAGACACGGTTGCAGCCTGGAAGGAAGAAGAGACAGATGAAGAGGAAGAAAAAGTTAGAACAAAAAAAACTCATTATCCAGGCATGCCTTATAGCCAGTTCTTCAACTTAACATTTTTACATTTTACTGTTGGCAGCTCAGCCTTTATGCTCATTGACATCACCATATTTTAGCATCTAATTTATTCACTTCTCAATACAAAAGAAATCCCTAACCAGGATTCCCTGGTAGAATTGTCTCAGGCCTCTCCCTTTGGATCTGTTTACCATTGCCAAACCAACATTCCTTAAAATTATCACTGCATTAGGCCATTCCTTCTGCTCGGAAACCCCTGGTTCCTTGATACTAAGATTTTATACTTTCTACTGATACCTTTGGAATAGAATAGTCTCTCTCATACAGAAACCTCTACTTCAAATAGATTTGTGTTCTAACTACTGATCTGCAAAATAAGAAATTGGAATTCAGGACACCTTTTGCCTTAAGGTTAAACTTCTATCTGGCAGAACTGCAGCACTAGAGTCTATACTTATTTCTGAGAGGAAATGTATTTGTCCAGTGGTTGGATTCCCAGTGGGTTTGAGCACAGTGCTGTCGTTTCCCTGTTAAAGTGAGAGAAACATATCTTGGAGCAAACATTGAGGCACGGTGGAGAAGAGGAAGAGGTCTTTCTGGCAGGTTTTCCCACGGAGGCTAATAGGATGAACTGGAATGAGAAAATGAGTGAATACTGTCAGGGACTGTCCTAATGCAGCAGCTCCACTGTGGGAGGTGAGGGGGTAGGGAGAAGGTTAGATTCCTATTGAGCATCAGCACTAGAAACAAGGCTATGCATGAAATGGCTAAGTATTTTAATAACACCAAGTAAGAAGGACAGTAAATCTGTGAGCCAAAGAAAATTTCCTAAAGCCACAGCAAGGATTGACACACACGTAGAGATAGCCCACGCAGGCGTGTCTTACTGGAGAACTACCTTGATTTCGCTGCTGTCTGGAGCACCCATTTCTACCCAGAAATGGTGATATTCTAAGCTCCTGGAACATCAGCAGATTCTAGGGGTCTCCTGCTTCTGGATTTCTTTTTTTTCATTCTGCTGCTAAATGTTAAAAATACCATTGTCTTTAATTATGCAAAAATTACTTACCTTCTTTGTGTTGTTACATGTTTTTAACATAAGGATTGTTAAAATAGGTTAAAATGTGCAAGCATATCAGTTTCTTGTGAGTGTCATACATTATTGTCTCTAGTTTGAGATAATTTAGTCAATAATTAATGTATTATATTGTGCATATTCATATATAATTTAAAGCTAACATTTTTCTGGGAAAATAGAAGACTTGAATAGTTAATTTAATGAGATCTATATTGTGAAAGGAAGTAAATACAAATTTTAGGATAAACTAATCTATAATTTAAAATATACCCACAAGGATTACTTTAATTTGATAATCTTCAATATCTAGGTTTTTTCCTTTAATATAACACATTAGATATTTTCCCTCTGGTTTTTGGGATTTTTGGTATCATAATAAAGTAACAAAGCATCATCTTATCTCTGCAAATTAGTATCTCTTAATTTTTCTATGCAGAGGAGAGGGGAAGATAATTAAAGCATGAGAGTGATTACCATTTAAAAGTGAAAAAGAAAATGTCCTGTACTGTTTTCCCATCCTTTCCAGGTCTCTTAACCAGAATCCCTTGGCTCTGGTTTGGGGAAGCTTTCTATTCTTCTTTCCTAATGGCCAGTCACAGAAGGCATCCCCTACAACCCTGCCCTTCTATATTCACTTGAATTGTGAGCCACATCTAATTTAAAGTAAAGCTCTGGAAATTAAAGGAGAACAGTTTTTTATTTTTTATTACCCACCACTAAGAATGTAATAGCTTTCTACTTGGAAGGCATCTCAGGTTACTTTGTAGATGGATAATTACAAAAATTATCACTTTGCTTCTGCCCAGAGCTGCCTGATACCTTAATACACAGTGAAGTGAAAATTTTGTAATTGTCACTATTTTCAAAGGTTATAATTTAAGTGGTTACCCAGAAGGATCATGTGGTCCCTCCTATCAAGTGGCAAGATGTGATGCCAGTGAGCACCTGAGGATGAATACAGAGGTTGTCATGGCAACGCTGAAATTTGGCAAACTGCTCAAAAAAGCAGAAGTGTTCCTGCGAATCTCAGGAATGTGTGATGAACGGTTTCTGCTTGCAGGCCTAACTGATCACTTGGTTGGAGTATTGGAACCAAAGTGCAGGCAGTTCTTGGATATACCTTAGGTTCTCCAGGCTTATGGTTCTCGGGGAAGCCTTGGTCTTTTTAACCAACTGAGGTTTGCTTTACTTCTTCATGAGTGTCACTTCAAGCATTTGGAAAATATGTACTATCCAGTCAATATCCAGATGGGTTTTTTACTTATAATTTGAAAAAATATCTATAACATTGTTAAACACAAACATAGCGACATCTGGACTTTTTAAGGAACATATGAAACAATTGCAAAGGTTACTCTAATTGAAAAACAGTGCTTGTTTTTCAGTTTTATATCTTTCCTGAGGGTTGGGAAAATACAGATGAGACAAAGCATTTATACACAATTTAAAGCTATAATCAAAAGATATCTATTGTTGATATTATATCTAAGTGAATCATGCTTAGTTGTTGTTGCATCTGACTCTTAGCTCCCCCGTGGACTGTAGCCCTCAGATTCCTCTAGCCATGAGGTTTCCCAGGCAAGAATACTGGAGTGGCTTTCCATTCCCTTCTCCAGGGGATCTTCCTGACCCAGAATCAAACCTGTATCTCCTCATTGGCAGGCAGATTTTACCACTGAGCCATCAAGGAAGCCCATCTAAATGAATACATGCTTAAAATTAATGTTAAACCCCTTGAAAAGCAAAGATCTAGCTTCCTTTCCTCCAAAACAGAAGGAAAGGGAAAAATGTTTTGTAGAATCCAGTTATCATGGCAACACAGTCTATACACCTTATTCAATACTGTACACCTCTTTCTCAAATGAAATTCTGAATTCCTTTCTAGAGCTTTTGAGATGTAAATCATGTTGCATTTTCTCATTAAATTGTTTTTCTAAATTTCTCCAAGTCACTGAGCCTTGAGTATTAGCAATGCACTTGGTACTTCTTGATCTGTCCTCAAAAAACATAAAATTGACTAGTATAGTCAGACACATTCATTGCAACAACTTTCACAGAGTACAATGTACTATAATAAGATTTTACTGCATTAGAGTTGGTGATTCTTCTGGAGAAGGAAAGGGGCAAGATGAAGGCTAAGAGGAAAAGGAGAACACAAACAGACAAAAACTGAGGCAATGCTGGAAGTGTAATGTTCACAAAACAACCCAGTAATAACTAATATTAGGAATCTGGGATTAACAGATACACACTACTATATATAAAATAAACAAGGGCCTGCTGTATAGCACAGTAATAACCAATGTCTTATAATAACCTATAATAGAAATGAATCTAAAAAGAATACATATACATATATATATATTTATATATATATATATAAACTGAATCTCTTGGGCTATACACCTGAAACATTGTAAATCAACTATACTTTCATTAAAAAAAAAAAAAAAAGTGAAAGGCAACTGGAGTGTAAGACCTGGAAGGGAACTTTCAGAAAATAAGTTTAGAGAAACAGGCTTGAGGAGAAAGAAATGGCAACCCACAGTGGTATTCTTGCCTGGAGAATGCCATGGACAGAGGAGGCTGGCAGGCTATAGTCCATGGGACTGCAAGAGTCAGACATAACTTAGTGACTAAACCATCAGCATGTTGTAAAAAGCATTGACTGTTTCAAACAATGATGTGATACAATCACATCTAAACTCTAGTTATCAGCGTGGGAGTGGATTGAAACAGAGAAACCCAGAGCTGGGGAAACCAAGCTGAAGAAAACAGAACTAGGACACAACTAAATAGAGAAGGAAAGAAAGACCCTTGACTATTACAGTACCAACAGACTATAATATTTTCCAAGGATTTACCGTGCATTTTCAAGACGACTGCTTTTCAAAACATAGTGTCATTTCACCTGCCCTAGACTCTGTTCAGTCACTATTACAATCCCCTATTGCTTACTCCTTGGAAGAAAAGTTATGACCTACTTAGACAGCATGTTGAAAAGTAGAGACATTACTTTGCCAACAAAGATCCGTCTAGTCAAGGCTATGGTTTTTCCAGTGGTCATGTATGGATGTGAGAGTTGGACTGTGAAGAAAGCTGAGCGTCAAAGAATTGATGCTTTTGAACTGAGGTGTTGGAGAAGACTCTTGAGAGTCCCTCGGACTGAAAGGAGATCCAACCAGTCCATTCTGAAGGAGACCAGCCCTGGGATTTCTTTGGAAGGAATGATGCGAAAGCTGAAAATCCAGTACTTTGGCCACCTCGTGCAGAGTTGACTCATTGGAAAAGACTCTGATGCTGGGAGGGGTTGGGGGCAGGAGGAGAAGGGGACGACCGAGGATGAGATGGCTGGATGGCATCACTGACTCGATGGACGTGATTCTGAGTGAACTCCGGGAGTTGGTGATGGACAGGGAGGCCTGGCGTGCTGCGATTCATGGGTCGCAAAGAGTCGGACACGACTGAGCGACTGAACTGAACTGATTGATAGATAAGAAAACTAAGGCATGGAAAAATTAAAGAACTTCCCATGGTGACACGTAGATCAAGAGATTTTGAATCAAATCTGAGTCCAGAGGCACATCTATTGAGAAAGAGAAGATAAAGAGTTAAGGGGAGGGGTGGGGGGGGGCGCGGTTAGCAGCAAATCATTTCTCTCCATCTCTGCTTTCCACAAACAGTAGCCCTTTCATTAAACATTTTCATTACAGTAGAAAAAAAATAATGAATCCTTTGCAATGCTTCTAATTAATTTCACAGGCTAATAAAGAAATCGTGGTGCAGCTTAATGGAGATTCATTAACAATATTATGATATTGTACTATTTTAGAGGCTGAGAAAGATTCGTAGAGTACAATGGGTTTTTCTTCCTTAATTTTATCATCTTATCCTCAGTACTTTGCACAATGGAGCAGGAGGACTCACAATAATTTGTTAAATAGAGGCTTGGATGTCAACTAGACCAATCTTGTTTTGCAAATGACAAATCTGAGACCCAGTTAATCTTATGACTTGAGAAGGCAGGGCACAAAACTCACATCTTCTGACTTCAGTAAGCCAAGAAAATTTTTATAAAGAATGCATTCATTTTAATAGAATGGTTATAGGAATAGCACAGAGAACCAACATTGCAAATATGTATTTGTACTAGGAAAGTACAGTCAACAGATGAAATGTACTATATCATAAAAAGTCGACAAAAAACATTTAGCTGCCACAGATAAGAAATTTATTGGTTTTAAAATGTCTAAAAACTGGCATTGTACAGAACAATTTAACAAATTTATTTGTACCTGTTCTAATGTGAAATTTCTGAAATTTATTTACTGAAACAGTTTGACTTGTCTTGGTTCTTTGTGCCTTATATTTATATTAAAATTCACACATGACTGAAAATGGAAAAATAAAATAACTTGCTGATATATGATTATATCACCTGTGTTTTCATTAATTATCATACACTTAAGTACCTTTGGGCCACATTGGGCCACACTGAAAACTATCAACAACAGGAAGAAGAAATCTGTTGTTGTTTACCTAGAAATGAAATATTACTTATAGAGGATTTCAGCAAGTTCTCCACATATGACTCTTTAGAGTCTAGTAAGTTGCTTTCTATTGGCCTTCTATAATTTATTATTTCATCAATATTCGTGTTAAAAAGACTTGAAAATTAGATGTGTTCCACAGTTTCTAGAAGTTGTGCATGCTAAGATGTTTGAAGGAGTTTAATTATCACTGAGAGGATATTCATAACTCCCAAGCTTAAAATCAGCCCTTAAATTGTACAAGTTAGGGAAAGGAAATTTTGCTGTCAATTTTCTGTGAATTTCATCCATGATGCAAAATACATTTTTCTTTCTTAATCTGGGCAAAATTATGTTTTTAATTATTAAAAATGTTCTAAAATGTTCTACATTGTCACCCTAATGTTAACCAGTTGTAGTACAACAGAGATGCAAAGATTTAATGATCTTTGAAAAATAAATTAGATATATTTGTGCACTTCTTGAGTCTCAAGCATATTTGTTTTGTTTTTACTTTCCTTCTCAAAAAGCAATTTAAAAAGTGAAGTCAATGTAGTATAAATATTTTGCTTTCCCATCAATTTCAAAGATAAAAGGGGTAGTTTAATGGAGTGTGAGAAACGGCATCAATTTTATAAAGACTTTTATTATCAGTGTGGAAGCTTTTAAGGACATTCCCTTTTGAAAAGAAAACAACATAAGAATACATTTTATACTCTATTTTTACATTGTTTTAAGACTACTATGCTGCCATGTTTTGCACACTTTTCTAGATTAATTAATTATTTCATAGGACTATAAATCAGCTTATGTGACTCAATATCAAACAATCAAACCAATCAAAAATTAGACAGAGGACCTTAACAGACATTTCTTCAAAGAAGACATACAGAGAGCCGAGAGGTACATGAAAAGATGCTCAACATCGCTAATTATTAGAGAAATGCAAATCAAAATCACAGTGAAGTATCACCTCACACTGGTCAGAATGGCCATTAAAAAATCTATAAACAATAGGCTGGAGAGGGTGTGGAAAAAAGGAAACCCTCCTATGCTATTGGTGGGAATGTAACTTGGTGCAGCCCTATGGAGTTTCCTTAGAAAGCTAAAAATAAAGTTACCATTTTTTTTGAGCCAGCAATTCCACTCTTGGGCATATATCCAGAGAAAAATGTGGTTCAAAAGGTTACATCCACCTCAGTGTTCATCACAGCTTGGTTTACCATAGCCAAGACATGGAAGAAATCTAAATGTCCATCAACAGATAGATGGATAATGAAGATGGGTACATATATACAATGGGACATTACTCAGTCATTAAAAAGAATAAAATACAGGATGCTTGGGGCTGGTGCATGGGGATGATCCAGAGAGATGATATGGGGTGGGAGGTGGGAGGGGGATTCAGGACTGGGAGCTTGTATACACCTGTGGTGGATTCATGTCAATGTATGGCAAAACCAATACAGTATTGTAAAGTAAAATAAAGTAAAAATAAAATTTAAAAAAAGAATAAAATAATGGCATTTGCAACATGGATGGATTGGGAGATTATCATACTAAGTGAAGTAAGTCAGACAAAGAAAGACAAATATCCTATGGTATCACTTATACATAGAATCTAAATAATACAAATGAACTTACTTACAAAACAGACTCATAGACTCAGAGAACAAATTTATGGTCACCAAGGAGGAAGGGATAGGAGGGAGGGATAGATTGGGAATTTGGGATTGATATGTGCACACTGCTATATTTAAAATAGATAACCAATGAGGAACTACTGTATAGTACAGGGAACTTTGCTCAATATTCTGTAATAACCTCAATGGGAAAACAATTTGGAAAAGAATAGACACTCTTATATATGTAACCAAATCACTTGCTGTGCAATTGAAACTAACACAACATTGTTAATCAACTGTACTCCAATATAAAATTAAAAAAAAAAATTAGACCAGAATACCAGCACCAAATCAGGACTAAGCAAAAGTACCATGGAGTGCCAGTATATTACACTTTGTGGTTGTTTATATCTGTGTGTGTGCTCAGTCGTGTCCAAATCTTTGCAATCCATGGGCTGTAGCCCGCCAGGCTGCTCTGTCCTTGGAATTTTCCAGGTAAGAACAGTGCTGTGGGTTGCCGTTTCCTCTTCCAGGGGATCTTCCCAACCCAGGGATCGAACTCACATCTTCTGCAGCTCCTGCATTGCAGGTAAATTTTTTACCACTGAGCCACTGGGGATCCCCTAACAAGACATAGTATTACAAATTCATAAAAAATGTTTCTCATGCATTTTCTCATCCTTTCAGTCAGATGTTAAATGACTTGAAAGCCTGAGTGAGATAGAAAGCTACAGATTGTATGCCATCTTCTAAACATACAACCCTGTTTGAAGTAGATTTCATATGGCTGGTTGCAGACTTTCCAGAGAGAGTTACACAGAATCTATCAGACTCTTAAGATCAACTAAATAATCAAATACACATTTGAGCACATTTCATACAAGGACTATGCACACCTCTGTAGAAACCATTACCTAAAGCTTTTGTTAATGATGAAAATTAGCAATCTTATCTGTCTACAGATAATAGAACTTGTGAAAATTTTCTCCAATAAACAGCTGTAGCAAATTATTTTCTATTTTGCATGCTGTGCTATTTTGAAATTTTAAAAACAAAATTAAGATGAACTTTTAATTGAGAAAAATAAGTTTTAATAACTTCACACATAGGTAGATCTAGATAATACAAATTACAAAAAGTAGAAACTATCAACATTCCAAAAGGTTTTTTTGATGTTTTATTTCACTTTGATGAGGTTTTATTTATCCACTTTTTATTTTATAAATTATGATTTTCTTGTCAAGTCTGAGATCACTGCTCAGCCCTGGATTCTGGATATTTAGATCAATGTGTTTTTCCTAAACATTTTATAGCTTTACATTTTATATTTAAGTCATGGATGCATTTTGAGGTTTGTTTTTTGTTTTTTTAAATAAGGTGTGAGATGTAAGTCAAGCTTTGCTTTTTGCCAGTGGATATCTGACTGCTCCATATGTCTTCAACCAGCTGTCCCCCCTCCACTGAATTGCTTTTGCACATTTGTCAAAAATCAGGTAAATCAATGTGGGCTTTTTTCATGTGTTCTCCATATTGAATCATTTATGTGTTTATCTCTTCAATAATATCACAATATAGATACTTGGTAAGACTTGCTGCTGCTGCTGCTAAGTCACTTCAGTCATGTCCATCTCTGTGCAACCCCATAGACAGCAGCCCACCAGGCTCCTCCGTCCATGGGATTTTCCAGGCAAGAACACTGGAGTGTGTTGCCATTGCATTCTCCTGGTAAGACTTAATATAGGGTAGAATGATTCCTTGAGCCTTCTTCTTTGTCAAGATTGTTTCAACTATTCCATGACCTGAGCATTTTGGTATAAGTTTCAGAATATATTAGTCTATATGAATGAAAAGCTTTGTGGGAATTTCGATAAGAATTGTATTAAACCTTTAAAAAGTTTTTGAGAGAATAAATGTCTGCTATGTTGAGTGTTCTAATTCATGAACACAATACATCACTCCATTCATTTAGGGGAATGTTCAATGTTAGAACTTGGGGAAGTTCTTTCAGCAATACTGGTAATTTTCATTTTATAGATGTTATTCAGTGTTTTAGAAAATGTATGCCTCAATTCAAGTTATCAGCTAGTAGGAACTAATTCTACAATTACATCATCATATAGATTGTTCTGGCTCAGAGGTTAAAGCATCTGCCTGCAATCTGGGAGACCTGGGTTCAATCCCTGGAGACTGAAGATTCCCCTGGAGAAGGAAACAGCAACCCACCCAGTATTCTTGCCTGGAGAATCCCATGGAAGGAGGAGACTTGTGGGCTACAGTCCATGGGGTCCAGTCGGACACGACTGAGCGACTTCACTTTCACTTTCATAGATTGTTCTTACATTTGCACTTATATATTTCTTTCTTTAACAGAAATATAGTTAATGACAGTATTATGTTTCTTTCAGACATACTACATAATGATTTGAAATTTGCATAAATTATGGAACTATCAACATCTAGCAATCAGCTGTCCTCAAAGTTATTACAGTATTATTGACCAGATTTCTTATGCTGTATATTTCATCCTGGTGACATTCATTATATAAGTGGAGGTTTGTACCTCTTAAACCACTTCATCTATTTTTTTCCAGTCCTCCACTTTCTTCCCTCTGGCATTCAGCCATGTACTCTCTGTATCTTTGGGTGTGTTTTCATTTTGTTTTGCTTATTTGTATTTTTTAAATTAATTATGTATTTTTAATAATAACACCACTTTATAATCTAAATGGAAATCTAAAACTATATTCATCTCTGAGATACTCTTTTTTGTACTAACAAATTCATTCTATACAGTATATTGTTCTCAAAAGCTTCATACATGCTAGGTTCAACTGTAAGAGATGTTTTCTAAATTTATTTTGATAACCTGAGTTATTATAAGTAGATGAGGTCACCAAGTACAGTTGTTTAGCAGTTAGTGTTTAAGAATTAGCCAAATGACATATCATTGTTTAAACAAAATAAGTCATAAATGTATAAAAATAATAAATCATAGAGTATTAGCATAACAGTAATTTCTTATTGATCTGATATTTACTTACATAATAAATAAATTAATGAACAATGGTGTAGCCTGAAGATTGTTTATGCCTACTACCAATGTCAGCTAAGCCCCTCCAAAAGACATATATTAGTATACACATGTTCAGTTTTTGTATTAATTTTATGAGCAGTACTTTTTGCTTCCCATTTTAAGTTGAGTCTAATCAGCAGGTGACATTTTCAGACTCTAGTTTCTTTCACTGAGGCTTACTTCCTTTCATTTCAGTAAGCATGACTCTCTTCTAGACTACAAGTAAGAAATACTTGATTTATCTTTATTTTTGAAGTGCACTATTCATTGAGGGCTTGATTATTCCTCATTTTTCTCATGACATTTCTAAAGTCTTTTTTACTTTCTATAAAAATATGTGTCATATATGACCTATTTCACTTGCTTCCTGAGTTTAAACCTCTTTCACTTCCAATTAATTCAAATTAAGTAAATTAGTTGAATATTAGTGCTCAAACATTTATTTGACTCCTCTACTAGAATATGATCTCATTGGGGAGAGGGATAAATCGGAAGATTGGGAGTAACATATACACACTACTATATATATATATATATATAAAATACATAATTAATAAGGACCTGTTAGAACTGGACATGGAACAACAGACTGGTTCCAAATAGGAAAAGGAGTATGTCAAGGCTGTATATTGTCACCCTGCTTATTTAACTTATATGCAGAGTACATCATGAGAAATGCTGGAATGGAAGAAACACAAGCTGGAATCAAAATTGCTGGGAGAAATATCAATCACCTCAGATATGCAGATGACACCACCCTTATGGCTGAAAGTGAAGAGGAACTAAAAAGCCTCTTGATGAAAGTGAAAGAGGAGAGTGAAAAAGTTGGCTTAAAGCTCAACATTCAGAAAACGAAGATCATGGCATCTAGTCCCATCACTTCATGGGAAATAGATGCAGAAACAGTGGAAACAGTGTCAGACTTTATTTTTTTTTTCTGGGCTCCGAAATCACTGCAGATGGTGACTGCAGCCATGAAATTCAAAGACGCTTACTCCTTGGAAGAAAAGTTATGACCAACCTAGATAGCATATTCAAAAGCAGAGACATTACTTTGCCAACTAAGGTCCATCTAGTCAGGGCTATGGGTTTTCCTGCAGTCATGTATGGATGTGAGAGTTGGACTGGAAGAAGGCTGAGCACTGAAGAAGTGATGCTTTTGAACTGTAATGTTGGAGAAGACTCTTGAGAGTCCCTTGGACTGCAAGGAGATCCAACCAGTCCATTCTGAAGGAGATCAGCCCTGGGATTTCTTTGGAAGGAATGATCCTGAAGCTGAAACTCCAGGACTTTGGCCACCTCATGTGAAGAGTTGACTCATTGGAAAAGACTCTGATGCTAGGAGGGATTGGGGGCAGGAGGAGAAGGGGACGACAGAGGATGAGATGGCTGGATGGCATCACTGACTCGATGGACGTGAGTCTGAGTGAACTCCGGGAGTTTGTGATGGACAGGGAGGCCTGGCATGCTGCGATTCATGGGGTCGCAAAGAGTTGGACACAACTGAGCAACTGAACTGAACTGAACTGAACTGATACAGCTCAGGGAACTCTACTCAATACTTTGTAAAGGCCTATATGGGATAAGAATCAGAAATGTGTGAATATATGTATATGCATAACAAATTTGCTTTGCTGTACACCTGAAACTAACACAACATTGTAAATCAACTATACTATAAACAAATTTTTTTAGAAAATAGGAAAAAAACAGTAAATTCTATAAACTATATTGATCTTTGTCATAGGCAACAAGCATGTTAAGATATAAGTAAAGATATATATAATCTCCCAAAATAATAATATGATATCATTTCCTATATGAGTTTTAATACAAATATTACTTATTCATTGACAACCTACTATCTGTTATGCAGGTCAGGAACCAACAGTTAGAACTGGACAAGGAACAGCAGACTGGTTCCAAATAGGAAAAGGAGTACATCAAGGCTGTATATTGTCACCCTGCTTATTTAACTTATATGCAGAGTACATCATGAGAAACACTGGTCTGGATGAAGCACAAGCTGGAATCAAGATAGCCAGGAGAAATATCAATAACCTCAGATATGCAGATGACACCATCCTTTATGGCAGAAAGTGAAGAAGAACTAAAGAGCCTCTTGATGAAAGTGAAAGTGGACAGTGAAAAAGTTGGCTTAAAGCTCAACATTCAGAAAACGAAGATCATGGCATCTAGTCCCATCACTTCATGGCAAATTGATGGAGAAACAGTGGAAACAGTGAGAGACTGTGATTTGGGGAGGCTTTAAAATCACTGCAGATGGTGACTGCAGCCATGAAACTAAAAGACACTTACTCCTTGGAAGGAATGTTATAACCAACCTAGATATCATATTGAAAAGTAGAGACATTACTTTGCCAACAAAGGTCCATCTAGTCAAGGCTATGGTTTTTCCAGTAGTCATGTATGGATGTAAGAGTTGGACTATAAAGAAAGCTAAGTGCCAAAGAGTTCATGCTTTTGAACTGTGGTGTTGGAAAAGACACTTGAGAGTCTCTTGGACTGCAAGGGGATCCAATCAGTCCATCCTAAAGGAGATCAGTCCTGGGTATTCATTGGAAAGACTGATGTTGAAGCTAAAACTCCAATACTGTGGCCACCTGATGCGAAGAGCTGACTCATTGGAAAAGACCCTGATGCTGGGAAAGATTGAAGGCAGGAGGATAAGGGGATGACAGAGGATGAGATAATTGGATGGCATCACCAACTCAATGGACAGGAGTGTGGGTAAACTCCAGGAGTTGGTGATGGACAGGGAAGTCTGGCATGCTGCAGTCCATGGGGTCACAAAGAGTCAGACACAACTGAGCGACTGAACTGAACTGATGGATTCTGTAAGTATTCAAAGAAAAACATAATCATACCGCTGAATTTTTTTTATGTGTTATACTCCCTAGAAATAATATTAATCTCATACCTATACATATAATCATACTTCTATCTTAGAATCATGTCAATTGGCAAAGAAAAGTCAAATAATGTTGAGACAGGATATGATCAGAATAAAATACATATTGCCAGTTGTACCCTGTATAATAACAATTGTCCAAACTGCTAGAAGCTAAAATTCAGCTCATGTACTTCACCAAAGCATGTGCATTAGTTTCATTTACCCAAAGAGCACTGTTTTCACAAAGATTTAATATAGACATATAATAGATGCCTTGTGTGGCATATCAGAAGTGATGGTGTTCTCTAAGTTTCCCTCCAGCTTTAAAATTCTAAAGAGGTTCCAAGGAGAAAGACATGATCAGACATGAATATGTTGGAACAAGCTTCATGCACCAAGTAGAACTTAAACTGGGTCTTGAAGAATTAGTATAGAAAAGATTAGGCACCAAATTGCTAGTGAAAGAAAAATAAACTTTTAAGACACAACGTTGAGAATGTATGTACTGTATTTAAGGAAAAGAATTACTGCTAGGAACCTGTAAATCTACATTCAGGTAACTATATTCTCAATAAACAATTTTTCGATGCAGGGGTGAAATAGACTTTGAAGAATAAATTGAATTCTCCTGTGTGTAGATTAGGAGATAAGAAAGTAAACAGAAAAACCCTAGAAATTACTGAGAGTAAAATGTTGGACCATGCCCAGAGAGCACCAAGCAACACAGGTGAGATGACTAAAGGTAGCAGACAGCTAACATAAACACTTTTGAAATTTTACATCTTCAGAAGTACAATTTCCTTTGCAGATGATCAGCAGATCAATGCCTCTGTTGTGTAAAAAGAAATATACAGATCTTTCCATCTGCTAAGCCTCCACAGTTGCTGAAATGTTTTCGCCACTGATATTATGAAGAAATGGTTACTCACACACAAACAAATCAGCTATAATGGCATTGCTTGCTCAAACATAGCTGATCATTTACTAAAAAAATTATGAGCGTGTTGCCTACCGTGTTTGGCAACAATCCACAAAACTAATACCATTTTATGCCTCAAGGTTTTTGCTAATATAAATACATTTTTCAGGGTAGGAATAATTTGAGAAACCACAGTGTTCTGTAGCTCATCATTGGAAATGATAATTAGCACATCAGTAAATTACCTGTAGAATTTCCATGAACAAGAAAATAATGTTATCTCACTCAGTGCAGCAGGCTGATATGAATTATGACTTTCATAAAAATGAACCCTTATGATTATCCACCAAAGGTGTGAATCCATGACAGTGATGTTACTATTCCAGAAGCTCATTATTCTGAAGTACAGAATAATGTTCATAGAATATTTTCAAGTCCCTAAAATTGCTTGAACATAAGTATGTCCTGCTCCATTTCCTTCCCTCTGAGATCAGGGTGCTAAACATTTCATTTTTTCCCTTTGTTTAGTTGGTATCCTTAAATACTCCAAGAAAATCTCTTCAAATGTATTTACAGAAGATTACTATTGTATCATAACTTAATTTTACTGATTAAAATTTCAAGAAGAAAGCTGGTTAAAAGGCTCATGATATGAAATGTGCCAGGTACATAGATATGCAATTGTCATCTGCACAGTATTTACACAGTACTTTACATTTCAAAACAGCTTTTAAAATTTAAAAAACATGCCTCTTTCTTCACTTTTCAGTGATAATTTTATCTTTTATCACTAAGTAGTTTACAAAACGGAAATGTGGGTTTTTTCTGTTTTTCTGCTAAAAATTATTAAGGATAGAATATCTCTCATCTGAGTGCTTTAAGTTACCCATTTAGAAATCTAAACATCACTGTGAATAATTGTTTTGCAAAAAAAAAAAAAATCATGAAATAATAGGATTAACATACTGAGGTGGGATTTTAAAAATAATCTAATCTTCAAAACCTGCCATGCTTAAATCCATTCTACATGGATCAGAGCAAGTTCTTTACTCTGTGTTTCAATAACTTCATTCACAAAAAACTGATTACCTTTAATACAGTATGTTCTGTCTTTATAGACTTATGGCAGCGGTTCTTTACATCCTCCGTAGGTTTTATCTACTGTTCCATGCTCCATGGATGGAGTTTAGCCTCTAGCTGGCAGTTCTTGAACACTGACATCTAGATAAGGTTTAGGAAAGCAGAACTCTCTTTAGTAAGCCCTCTAGAGATTAAGTCCTGCTACTGAGACCCAGTCCCCATAATTGAAATGCAACCTCCTACTCTAGGAGACCTCTGCTACCTCCTGTGGCCTGCAACCAGTCCTCTACTGGGAAGAGAGAATCTTATTGTTTCAGTTGCTGAAGGATCTTGGACAAGGTATTTCACGTAGCTAAGCCTCCATTTCCCCATCCGTAAAATGGGGATTAGAATAACTATTTCATAAAGTTATTATGAGGATTAGATGGGACAATGCTTTTGAGTGTTTAGTGCATTTCCTAGAATATGGTAAGTACTCATTTGTTGTTGTCCAACTCTTTGCAACTCTGTGGACTACAGCATGCCAGGTTCCTCTGTCCTTTACTATCTCCTGGAGTTTGCTCAAACTCACATCCATTGAGTCATGTCTGACCATCTTATTCTGTCACCTCCTTCTCCTTTTGCCTTCAATATTTCCCAGCATCAGGGTCTTTTCCAATGAGTCCACTCTTCACATAAGGTGGCCAAAGTATTGAAGCTTCAGCTTTAGTATCAGTTCTTCCAATGAATATTCAAGATTGTTTCCCTTTAGGATGGACTGGTTTGATCCCCTTGCTGTCCAAGGGATTCTCAAGAGTCTTCTCTAGCACCACAATTTGGAAAGATCAAAACACTCATAAGCATTCAGTTCGGTTCAGTTCAGTCGCTCAGTCGTGTCCAACTCCCTGCAACCCTGTGAATCGCAGCATGCCAGGCCTCCCTATCCATCACCATCTCCCAGAGTTCACTCAAACTCACGTCCATCGAGTCGGTGATGCCATCCAGCCATCTCATCCTCGGTCGTCCCCTTCTCCTGCCCCTAATCCCTCCCAGCATCAGAGTCTTTTCCAATGACTCAACTCTTCGCATGAGGTGGCCAAAGTATTGGAGTTTCAGCTTTCACATCATTCCTTCCAAAGAGCACCCAGGGCTGATCTCCTTCAGAATGGACTGGTTGGATCTCCTTGCAGTCCAAGGGACTCTCAAGAGTCTTCTCCAACACCACAGTTCAAAAGTATCAATTCTCATATGCATTAGTTAATATTAATTCACCATCTCAGACAAATTTCTTTTCTCTAATATTCTCTCCTGGCTTAGAAAACACAAATATGTGTATAACGGCCAAGAAAAAATATCCATATATTTAGGATATAATACACAAAATTTTGTAAACAATGTCTGTCTGTAAATGTTAGCACATAAATGCAAATAAACACTTATCTGGCTTCAACAGCAGGTGGATTTAGGTAAGCAGAACACAGCTAAATGACTGGGATTGTGTCCATTTTACCAATACATTTTATAATATGCTGTCTATATTTTAATTGCAACACCTGCTGCTAATTTCTGAAAGGAAAATTTTTGTTTTATACTTTAATTAGATTAGCTGAATAAATATTGCCATGTAGTTACCCATTACATTTTCTACAGCTATTTAGTGTTTCTGTAAAAATCTTTTCATTTTAAGAAATACAGTGGCAAAATTTAACTTAAAAATTCTATCAAGCATCCTACTAAATGCATGGTTAGCTAGCCTACATGATGATATTAAGATAAAAAGTTATTGTCCTGCCCTAAAACCCAGGAGATCTTCAGGCAAGTAAGACAAATTAGAAAGATTTTGCAATAATTATGAAAAGAATAGGGATGAATGAAGGAAGGATAAACTGAAGGAAAAAGGGAGATACTAACAAGAAAATGTTACTAAGATAAATCAAGAGCATTTGCAAACCAACTGGGTGTGGAGAATGGGGAAGAATGAGGAATAAAAATATTTTCCTTTTTTTCTAACTCAAAACCACTGAGTTAGTAAACCTTGTCAAGTCTATCCTGACAACTCTAAAATTAGAGGCAAAATAAGAACGTAATCCTCTTAAGTTAGATAAATCTGAGTTTAAGCCTCAGTTCCACCATTTGTGATCCATAGGACTGTGGGAAAACTTGTTAGTTTCCTTGAGATTGGATTTTGTAGACTGTGAAATAGTGATGATCCCTGAATTGGGTTATCTCTATCACTCAACTCAAATGAAAATATGCAAAAAGACCCCTTAGGTTTTTTTAGTAAGATGGTAATACCATGCAGTTATCAGAGGCAGGAAAGCAGATCCCTGGAAAGCTTTGAGGCAGGTGGGTAGTTCAGATAATAATATATTATATTTAAGAAAGCAGCATGATAAGCAGGTGTCAATATCTCAAAGGCCATTTGAAGTAGCCTTGGTCCTCAGAAAAACAGTTGAGCTAAACACAGAAACAAAAATACAAAAGCAAACAAACAAACAAAAGCTTTAAGAATCATCTATGCAACTCTGATGTCTGAAGCTATGAGAATGTATGAGAAGGTCAAGAAGTTTAAAGTATTTGCCTTATTTTTTAAAAGGAGAATAATGCAGTGACTATTTCATCACTTATAAACTCTTTCATTCACTAACTAATTTCATGTTTGGGAACACATGTACACCCATGGTGGATTCATGTCAATGTATGGCAAAACCAATACAGAATTGTAAAATAAAAAATAAATTTAAAAAAATTAAAAATAAAAAAAATAAAAAATTTGAAAACATACTATATGCTAAATACAGAGCTAAGCCCTGCCTTCACAAACATGACAAATTATTTTCCCTCAAGAAGCTCATCTAAAAAAAAGCAAAGAAAGAAAAGTTTGTTGCATGCAAGAAAATATAAATACGTAAAATGTGCCAATATTTTTGAAGTATAGTTGATTTACAATGTTGTGTTAATTTCTGCTGCACAGCAAATTGATTCAGCTGTACATATGTAGGCATTCTTTTTTTATATATTCTTTTCCATTATGGTTTATCATAGGATACTAAATACAGTTCTCTCTGCCATACAGTAAGACCTTGTTGTCTATCCAAGAAGTCCATCTTTTAAAGGTAGAATCACACTTGAGCACAAATATTTTTAATTTCACAACAAGTAATAGGGCATTGAGGCTCTGCTCCTGAAATTTTCTTAGGGGCAAGGGAGATCATCAAGAAAAGCTCACAGAGCTAAGCTGATGCTTAAAGAATTGAGGAATAAATAATCTGCTAAAGAGGTAAAAAGCATTCACAGAAAGTGAATTAATTCCTGCACTTACATACACACAAGGGCATAAAAGCCCATGAGGTGTCCATGAAACAGCAAACCATGGCCAATGGCTGGAGTCCAGGGATGGTGAGGGAGAAAATTAGAGATAGGGAAAGGAAAGATCACAAACTGCAGATTCTTAAGGAATTTGGTTGCTTTTTCTCTGTAGATGATGAGAAGCCATTAAAGGACAGAGCATCCAGAAAGCTGGATACAAATAAATTAAATTTTGTATTTTAAATCAAAAGATTACTGTCACCAAAATTCACCATGGCAACAAATATTTTCATGTTGTGAAAAAAATAGCTGAAATTGTTTTGACAACTAACAAAATATTTTTTGTGTTAAAGAAAAAGAGTCCTATGAGTCTGTGGCAGATGGCAAAAAAAAATGGCCTTTCAGTGGCTCCCATCAGAAAGGAAAATCTATTCTTCCCTTCCCTTCTGGAATCTGGAATGACCTTGTTATTTTGCATGAGCCGTTAGAATGTGGAGGAAACAATTTCATGTGAATGCTAAGCCAGTCCATTTTACCCACTCCACCTTCTCTTGGAATCCTGTTACCACTGTAAGAGAAAGTCCAGGTTGGCCTGCTGGAGGGCGAGAGATATGTGGGGCAGACATGAGCTGAAGCTTAAACAATTATCCTCCCATTCACCTGGCTGCTGACCACAGTAATATCGATGAATCCAGCCAAGACCACCAAAACTGCTGTTCCAAGAATCAAGGACAAAATAAAGGACATTATTTTAAGCCACTAAATCTTAAAAGCAATTTGTTACACAACAAAGAAAACTGAGACACCGCAAATGGAATGTTTTCATTTATTGTTCTTTCTGTAACAAATTTGAGCCACACCATTTGGTAGTCAATCATTCATGTTCAGTTAGCTATTCATATACACAATGTAATAAAATTAATTAAGTTAGATTCCAGTCATTTGAAATTATATCATTCAAACAAGGTCTGGGGCTATTTTGGTTTGGCCTAAGAAAAAGATTTTGCTAGAGCCAATGAATAATATATACAGGACTTGAGAGGGAGAATTTATCCTACTTACTAAAATAAATTGTTTTCAAGTACTTAGAATTTTTATTAACACAAAATAACAGAAAAACTAATGGACTAAGTCAAATCATTCTTAACTTCACAACAGTTCATTAGCTTAGAATGTTACAACTTATACAATAAAGCAGTAGAATTGCAGTTGAAAAGAATATTTTGCTTTTCTTACTTTGTTGATTCAAGTGGCTTTTCCTCTTATCTGGTATGACATTAGTGAAATGTTTCTGATATTTGCCAGTCGATAATTCTATTGATGAGTAGGCATGTACATATTTCACACTTGTGATAACCTATCTATATACCCAAAAACCTTAAGTCTGTCTCCTTATTTGTGCTATGTCCCTTGCATTTTAAAGACAAATACTCCAAAGATTGCTTCTCAACATCAAGCCCACGATTTGAGTTCACCATTCTCAGTTCAGTTCAGTTCGGTTCAGTTCAGTCGCTCAGTCATGTCCGACTCTTTGTGACCCCATAAATGGCAGCACGCCAGGCCTCCCTGTCCATCACCAACTCCCGGAGTTCACCGAGACTCACATCCATCGAGTCAGTGATGCCATCCAGCCATCTCATCCTCTGTCGTCCCCTTCTCCTCCTGCCCCCAATCCCTCCCAACATCAAACTCTTTTCCAATGGGTCAACTCTTCGCGTGAAGAGGCCAAAGTACTGGAGCTTCAGCTTCAGCATCATTCCTTCCAAAGAAATCCCAGGGCTGATCTCCTTCAGAATGGACTGGTTGGATCTCCTTGCAGTCCAAGGAACTCTCAAGAGTCTTCTCCAACACCACAGTTCAAAAGCCTCAATTCTGTGGCGCTCAGCCTTCTTCACAGTCCAACTGTCACATCCATACATGACCACAGGAAAAACCATAGCCTTGACTATACGGACCTTAGTCAGCAAAGTAATGTCTCTGCTTTTTAATATACTGTCTAGGTTTATATACTATCATAACTTTTCTTCCAAGGAGTAAGCGTCTTTTAATTTCATGGCTGCAGTCACCATCTGCAGTGATTTTGGAGCCCCCAAAAATAAAGTCTGACACCATTTCCACTGTTTCCCCATCTATTTCCCATGAAGTGATGGGACTAGATGCCATGATCTTAATTTTCTGAATGTTGAGCTTTAAGCCAACTTTTGCCCTCTCCTCTTTCACTTTCATCAAGAGGCTTTTTAGTTCCTCTTCACTTTCTGCCATAAGGGTGGTGTCATCTGCATATCTGAGGTGATTGATATTTCTCCCGGCAATCTTGATTCCAGCTTGTGTTTCTTCCAGTCCAGCGTTTCTCATGATGTACTCGGCATATAAGTTAAATAAGCAGGGTGACAATATACAGCCATGACATACTCCTTTTCCTATTTGGAACCAGTCTGTTGTTCCATGTCCAGTTCTAACTGTTGCTTCCTGACCTGCATACAGGTTTCTCACGAGGCAGGTCAGGTGGTCTGGTGTTCCCATCTCTTTCAGAATTTTCCACAGTTGATTGTGATCCACACAGTCAAAGGCTTTGGCATAGTCAAGAAAGCAGAAATAGATGTTTTTCTCGAACTCTCTTGCTTTTTTGATGATCCAGCGGATGTTGGCAATTTGATCTCTGGTTCCTCTGCCTTTTCTAAAACCAGCTTGAACATCAGGAAGTTCATGGTTCATGTACTGCTGAAGCCTGGCTTGGAGAATTTTGAGCATCACTTTACTAGCGTGTGAGATGAGTGCAATTGTGTGGTAGTTTGAGCATTCTTTGGCATTGCCTTTCTTTGGGATTGGAATGAAGACTGACCTTTTCCAGTCCTGTGGCCACTGCTGAGTTTTCCAAATCTGCTGGTATATTGAGTGCAGCACTTTCATAGCATCATCTTTCAGGATTTGAAATAGCTTAATTGGAATTCCATCACCTCCACTAGCTTTGTTCGTAGTGATGCTTTCTAAGGCCCACTTGACTTCACATTCCAGGATGTCTGGCTCTAGATGAGTGATCACACCATCATGATTATCTGGGTCATGAAGATCTTTTTTGTACAGTTCTTCTGTGTATTCTTGCCACCTCTTCTTAATATCTTCTGCTTCTGTTAGGTCCAGACCATTTCTGTCCTTTATCACCATTCTAAGACCGTATTATTTCATTTAACTTATTAAGAAGGAAAGTATTCTGGTCAAATTATGGACTGTGAAATCTAGATTAAGGGGAAAGTAAATATAGGGGGAGATTTTTGAATATGTGGCCTTTGAACATGACACTTCATAATATAGAGTGGTTTTTATTGTTTTAAATCTTTCATACCTTCTTATAGCATACAGCAATATCTGAAAATTCCTATTTTCCTACACCTTCTACTATACCAGAAAAAAATATTGTTAAAAGTATTGCCAATTCCTCAAGCAAAATCTGATAATATATTATTTAATTTGCACTTATTTTATCATAAATGAGGTTGAATATATTTTCATTTGTTGTTGTTCAGTTGCTAAGTTGTGTCCAACTCTTTGTGACTCCATAGACTGCAGCCCACCAGGCTTCCCTGTCCTTCACTATCCTCCAGAGTTTACTCAAACTTATGTTCACTGAGTTAGTGATGCTATCTAACCACCTCATCGTCTGCCACCCTCTTCTCCTCTTGCCTTTCAATCTTTCCCAATATCAGGGTCTTTTCCAATGAGTCAGCTCTTCATCTCAGATGTCCAAAGTATAGGGGCTTCCACTTCAGCATCAATCCTTCCAGTGAAATTTTTCTTGTCAATTTCCTAGTCACATACTTTTTAATATAAAATAATACTTTTTTGCTAAAAATTGCTAACCACTATCTGAACCTTCAGTGATTTGAAGTCTTTTTGCGAGGGTCTTGCCTCAATGGCTGGAGAGCGTCACTGACTCGATGGACGCGAGTCTGAGTGAACTCTGGGAGTTGGTGATTGACAGGGAGGCCTGGCGTGCTGTGATTCATGGGGTCGCAAAGAGTCAGACACAACTGAGCGACTGAACTGAACTGAACTGCCTCAATGTTGATGGCTGCTGAGTGATAAGGTGGCAGGAGGCTGGGGTGGATGTAACAATTTCTTTTCTTTTTTTTTAATTGGAGTACACTGATACACAATGTTGTGTTAATTTCAGGTTTTCAGCAAGGTAAATCTCAAAAGGCACATGAAAAGGTGTTCAACATCATTAATTATTAGAGAAATGCAAATCAAAACTACAATGGTCACACTGGTCAGAATGTCATCAAAAAATTCTACCAACTATAAATGCTGGACAGGGTGTGGTAGGAATTAAGATTCTAAAGGAAATAGTAGTGGGGAGGCTAGGCAGAAAAGGGCAGAGGAAGCAGTTAGTCTATTTCCCAGTGAAAATTTACAAAAGAAGTAAGGGGCAAAGTAATGATTCTCAAAGTATGGGTGCCTGAACCAACAGCAGCAGTCATATTCCTGAGAACTTTTTAGGATTGCAAAACTTCCAGCCCTGCCTCAGAGCTACTGAATCAGAAACTCTGGAGTAAAGCCTGAAATCTGCGTTCAACCCCACCCTCCAGGTGACTAAAGTACACTCAGATTTAAGGACTATTAGTCTTAAGAACCATGTCTCACCTGTATAAAGAAACAGATTACATATTATTTCCAGGTTGTTGCAGTTTGTCTCATCTCTCTTGGTATGCAACCCTATCTTGCTCACCATCATTATATGGCAGTTAATTTAAAGCTTCTTAGAGTGGGAGTACTCTAAAATTTCCTTTAAAAATAGAAATACTTATGCTCCTGCTTAGAAGGTCAATCAATTTTTAATATTGGACTTCCTGAGCCTGCTCAGAAATCAAAACTTTAAAAGAGGACATTTTTTTCACTTCCAGATAATTACCTGCAGTCTCTTCCAGAAGATTATTCATTCATTCACTCATTTCTTCATTCACACTTGTACCATGTGCCAGGGCATTACCTGCCACTGGCATATGAAATGTAGCCAACAGATATGAGCAATGCCCTTCCAGAAGTTAAGACTCTAGAAAGAATGATTGATATACATCAGAAAGTCACACATTCTAACCTATGCTAGATGTTATGATGGAAAAGTATAGGAAGCTATTTGAGAAAGGGGATGTAATTCCTGAATCCAGGGAAATGTTCCCCAAACAAGTAACAGACAGAGGACAATACCAAGACTGTTCTCTAGATGTCTGTCCATCTCCTCAAAGAATAACCAGACACTCTTCTGGGGAAAGTCAGGGTTGGCAAGAAAAAAAAATTCGGCTATCTTTCTCTTCCTTTGGGATAAAAATAAAAATGAAAAACATACCTTACCATGGTACTTATTCCTTCTGTCTGATTATTTTCAGAATTATTATTATTAGGTAAAAGGTGTCAGCTCATCTATTTTGAATAAAAGGTGAATACGTAGTTATATCAACCTTCATTTATTTTAAAGATCAAGATGTAAACTGGATTTTCAATTGATGGAAATGTGGCAGATATGATTTACAACTTTGTTTCCATCAAATAAGAAGTGTAAGTATAGTAATAAGAAATATCCATCAAAACTAAGTTCAAATAGTTGAGGATACTCCAGAATAGAAGCCGTCAAGACAAAACTTTGTCACTATATCTAAAGAACTGAAAAAGAAAGAAAGACCCCTAGGTTAAGAGCCAGAAATAGTAGCAGGCAGTGAAGTTGGTCAAGATAGGTCAAAGGAAAAAGAACTCCAAATTGTCCCATAACAAGTAAATAGAACAAAATCACATTTTTATACTCCGTTCCAGCAGTCAGCTGAAGATAGAAATATCAAAGTATCTACAGGGAAAGATCAGCATAAGGATAAGAAAATGTTTTCTACTAATCAAAATAATAGCATTATTTGTAGAGACAAAGGAGAGATTTTTACCAGAGGAAGAGTAGCATCACTCTCCCTGGAAAAAATGCAGATAGAAAGTAGGACTAATCTTATGGTCAGGCAAAATAGAGTGCAGCTTCCACAGCGAGACATATTTTTCTGTTTCTTGTATGGTGGTAGCTTTTTATATATTTTTTTGATTCTTCTGTTTTAACCTTCAAATCGCTAGTGCATTTTACATGGTTCTAAAACAAAACAAACAAACAAACAAAAAATGTAAGGAAATTAATGAAGGAAAAAAATCTCCCTCCTAGAACTGTCCTCTGTCTGCTCATCACTCCTCCCCCACGCTGTCCTCACCAGTACCAACATTATCACTGTGATGTGTGTATCCTTCCAAAATTCCTTCAGGTGTAAAAAAATAGGCATTTTTTCTATATTTTCTACCATTTTTATATCAGGTCAACATGCTGCACATCATGTTCAGTGTCTTATGCTTTTTACTTAAGGTATCTGAACAATCATTATGTGATATCACAGAGAGTTTCTTTTTTGTATTTTACAGTTGCACATCATTGCATTGTATTTGGAAGACTATAATTTATAACTAGTATCCACTTAGCATATATCTAGGTTGTTTCTAATCTTTTCCAAATACAAGTAATTCTCCAATGAATGGCCTTGTTTGTGAATCTTATTTTATGTGTGCAAGTATATTAGAGCAATAAAGCCCCAGAAACCAAAAGGATGTGTTGATTTCTGTTTGTCTTGCAATTTTGGTGAGTGAGTGAGTGAGAGTCACTCAGTCGTGTCCTACTCTTTCTGACCTCATGGACTGTAGCCCACCAGGCTCCTCTGTCTATGGAATTCTCCAGGCAAGAGTACTAGAGTGGGTTGCCATTTCCTTCTCCAGAGGATCTTCCTAACCGAGGGATCAAACCCGGGTCTCCTGCATTGAAGACAGATTCTTTACCATCTGAGCTACCAGGGAAGCCAAGGCAATTTTGTTAGGTATTAGCAAATTGCCCTCCATGAAGATAGTGCCAATGAAAGCTCCTACCAGAAATTTACGAGAGTCTGTGCCCTAGAGCCTGACCCTTGAGTAAATCAAATCTTTTTTATTTTTTTTCTTTGAATTAATGAAAAATAGACATTCAATAAGCTTTTATAGGACTTCCCTGGTGGCTCAGATGGTTAACCATCTGTCTACAGTTCAGGAGACCTGGGTTCGATCCCTGGGTTGGGAAGATCCCCTGGAGAAGGAAATGGCAATCCACTCCAGTACAGTTGCCTGGAAAATCCCATGGACAGAGGAGCCTGGTAGGCTACAGTCCATGGGGTCGCAAAGAGTCAAATACGACTAACCGACTTCATTTCACTTCACTTCAAGCTTTTATAATGAGTGAGACTGAGACTCTTCCCACATGTTAAAGAGATATTCGGCATTATCTTTGTGAACTGTTTATATGTACTTTTGCTCTGTAAAGTTATTGGAAAGTTTGATGCTTAAAAATTTGAACAGTTTAGCATGATCAGCCATCAGTGACAAAGGATGCCAGTCCAACTAGAATGGATGTCAGGTGTAAACACCTGGAATGCCTGTGGGATCATGTTCCAATGGAAAATTAACCCTGATTGATGCTGTTTTTCTAAGCGCTTTCAGTATACAAGAAAATAGGAAACTAACTTTGTTATTTATCTTCTAAATTTACTTATGCTATTTTTTGGAGAGCAATCCAAATGCTTTTAATTTTAGACCATTATACCATCCACATTTTTAATTAGAAAGAGTATTCCACTCCAAGATTTGAGCAAATTCTTTTATTTTTTTGAGTACATATGACTTCATATTTTCACGCTTAAACTTTTGAAATATTTGGATGTTTTCCTAGTATTCATTATGAGATATAAATATAAATCTATCCTTAATTTTTCCAGATACTTACTTAGTTGTGCAACTCTATTGATTAACCCTTTTTCCCCCACTAACTTGAAAACAACCTTTCTACCATATATTAATACTAAATTCTCATATTAATTTGGACTTATTTCTATACTTTCTATTTAATTTCACTAATCTGTATAAATCTTATGTACTAGTACCACACTACTTTAATTAGTAAACCTTTTTATTATACTTTAAACCATTCAAGTTTTCTTTACTCTCATTAAGAAAAAATAGTCAAGACTACATTATTTTTGTTTGCATTGCATGAGAATATACTTGCCTATTTTTCCCAGGTTTTCTGAATTACTTTAATTATTTTACTCATTGACTTTGGTTTCAATCTGGAGCTAGGTTTTCTTTCATATGTTCCTATTTGAAATCCTATTTCTGTTAGTTGGTGGACTATTGCAGCCGTCCATATGCACGTGTCCATAAACATTGCCAGGACAGAAATATCTGTCTGCTACATCACTGGCTGAGGACCCTTAGAAAATCTTTCTTTTAGGTTTGGGATATTACCTTTCATCTCTCCTTCCTGAGCATCTCTGCCCCATTCTCTATAGTTCTCCCTCAGAAATAACAATACATTAAGTGATGAGCTGGATACACATACTTCTAAAATCTATGTAATGTGTACCTTGGTTGAATTATGAAGTAGATTTTTGTGTAGCTTATGAAACCATATTTAGTTTCACATGTTCACTTTACCTTTCTAATTCTGGCCTCAATCCTATAGTCTTGGATTTCTGCTTACCTTGGAGATAGATTGGGCTTCCCTGGTGGCTCAGATGGTGAAGAATCTGCCTGTAATGCAGTAGATCCAGGTTTAATCCCTGGGTTGGGAAGACGATTGAACATCCTGCTTTCCAATATAGACAAAATAAAATTCAAAAATATCTACCAACTCACAGTTCTCCAATACAAACCCTTTATTATTCTCAAAAAATAATCCAGCAAATTGACAATTACTGTCCCATTACTTACTTCATTCCCTTTACCCAGAATGCTATATTCATGTCAGAGAACTTATTCTTCCTTTAAGTTGCATCTTCAATTTGAAACTTTTTCTTGCCTTCCCTTCAGTCAAGTATGTTCTCATTCTCCAGAACAAAATTCATCTAGGAAATACCACTGATTTTTATACTTAGAAAATTCCTCCCTGTGTTGTGAATCACTTCCATATGTGAACATATTTTTTTTCCACAAAGTGAAGTTATCTCAGGAAAATGGAATTTCCTTAAATTCCTATAGACACATAGTCGCCAACACTATTCAAAGAAAATAGACCTCATTAAAAGTTTGCTTATGGTTTTTAGCACCTTAGTGTAAATTGCCTTTTCAGTTAACTGGTTTTAGTGCAGGGAGGAAATGAAAAGCAAGAGTTGGAGGAGCAGTAATTTTGAAATAAACCAGAAAGTTAGTGGTGAGCAGAAACCCCATGAGACCCGGACACAGGGAGGAGGAAGAAAGGGAAACAGAAGAGCGAGCAAAGAATCGCAGAAGAGTGAAGACGACCCACTTTGTTTAATTCACATTTTTAATGAAGCAATCCCCTTCTCTGAGTTCAGAACTGTAAACTATAGCACACTTGATAAGCCCGTGCATTAAGTATTTTTCCTAACATCTCATTTTAAAACCCTTCAAATATGTAGCAAATGAAAGAATTTTAATATAAAAACCATATACTCACTTCCTAGATTGTGCCATTGATTTTATGCTTTTTTAACCACATATCTACTTATTTATCCATCCAACAATCTCTCTCAGTTTTTGAAAGTAAATCTCAAAATCTGTGTAGTACAGCTTAAGCACTTTAGAATGTGCATTATAAAGAGTTCAATTTTTAAATGATTTCTTTCCTTTAAATATAAAATGTATATATACCATTGCTGCCACTTAGTCGCTCAGTTGTGTTCAACTCTCTGTGAACCAATGGACTGTAGACTCCAGGCTCCTCTATCCATGGGATTTCCCAGGCAAGAATACCAGAGCAGGTTGCCATTTCCTTCTCCAAGGGATCTTCCTGATTCAGGGATCGAACATCAGAGATGCATCTCCTGTGCTGGCAGGCAGATTCTTTAACACTGGTGCCACTGGGAAGCCATAAGATTCTCTTATCCAACAGCTAAACTAGAACAGCTCCCTGCTTATATCCAGAGATGCCTAGGTGTCTGGCACCAAGATAAAAACAAATGAGTTAACCAAAAATTTATAATGTGTTCCTTAAATCTCAAACCTAAAACTTTATACCCAAAACTAGCTTGTTCAAAGATTATTTACACCTGGGGAAATGGATTAACTATTCTGGCATGGAGATACAACCAGAGCACAAAAGAGTCCACTGGAGATTTTTCCTTGTGGTGACTGAAACTAAGACTCCTCACTCACAAATCAGTGGCTCATCATCCACAGAACAAATGCACTCTGTGAGAATAAAAAAGACTCCTGGGAAGCTGAGTCTGGGAGTCTCTCTGGCCCCCCCCATGCTTCCCTGTACTCAGAACATGCTGTGCCATTTCCTGTACCATGGCTAAACCCCTATGTGAGTATGCTCTGTGAAGTACTATAACCATGTCCCCTCAATCTTGTGAAATTGTAGCATTTACATGCAATGCAACACATAAAATGCAAGTTTTGAAAAACAGGAATACATCTGTGTAACCCAAACACCTATCAAGACATAAAATATTCTTTTTAATCCTGGAATGTTCCTTCCTTTCTGCCCCTTCCTAGTCAATCCCCTGACTCACCTGAGGGGCCCCTGTTGTTCTGTTCGTTTGCTTTTTTTTTTCCCCCCAGGATAAGTGCATGTTTAGTTTTATAAGAAATTGCCAATACTTCCCCAAAGTGGCTGCTGCATTTTACATTCTCATCAGTACCATATGGATATTTTAGTTACTCTGCATCCTTGCCAGCATTTGATGTTCTGTCTTATTCAATTTTAACCACTCAAGTAAATGTATAGTGGTGTCTTATTTATATTCTAATTTTTATTTCCTGATGACTAATGGTATTGAGCAGTTTTACATATGCTTAGTGAACATTTGTACATTTCCTTTTATGAAAGTGAAAGTGAAGTCGCTCAGTCGTGTCCGACTCTTTGTGACCCCGTGGACTGTAGCCTACCAGGCTCCTCCCTCCATGGGATTCTCCAGGCAAGAGTACTGGAGTGGGTTGCTATTTTCCTTCTCCAGGGGATCTTCCCTGGATCGAACTCGGGCCTCCCGCATTCCAGGCAGACGCTTTAACCTCTGAGCCACCAGGGATTTTTATGAAGTATCTGTTAAAATACTTTGCCCATTTTTAATTGGATTATTTGTCTTTTCATTATTGAGTTGTGGGCATCCATCATATATTCTGGGTACTAGTCCTTTAGCAGTTTCATGTTCACAAATATCACTGAGGCTGTAACTTGCCTATTTATTTGTTTTATTAAAGATGTCTTTTAATGAACAGAGGTGTTCAACTTTTTTAAGTCTAGTTTATCAATGCAATCTGCAGAATCATGAAAAATAATAAAACGTTGTTTTAAACCATTATAGTCTTGGCAGAAGTTTAATGTCAATAGTAGATAAAAATACTAGCCCGTGTCCACAGGCTAAAAGTGAAAAAAGAGTTTTAAGAAGAGCTCTGAACTCAGTCTCGAGCATGCCCTAAAAATGTCCTGGACAGCTATGACACTGAATGTTTTTTTTCTAGAATAAATGTGGATCATGACTTTCTGAGACATTCCCCCACCCATGCATGAATATTGAAGAATCCAAATCCTCTATGTATTATGCCAAGACTGACACAGAAACTCTTAGAGCATCACAAGAACAGGGCTCCACGTTATAATTTTGATTCCTCCTACTTTTCAGTGCTGGCTCTTGTTAATTTGCTTGACAAAGCCAACAACACCTCTTCACTATGAAACATCAGTTGGCAAAAATTACATGAACCACAGAAAAATTGAGACTGGCATTATATAATTATGGTTGTCCTGGCTACAATGTAAAACAAGCAATTAAAAAGATTGTAAGAGTGTCTTTTTCTCATTCACACCAGGGGATAATACTTAATGATATGATAGACTCTTACTGAAGGTATTAACTAACAACAGTGAGGGCTGTGATCTTTTTTCTTGAGAAGACAATTACAAACAATAAAACTGCATTTGACTCATATTTTAATACAGAGATTAACATAATGAAAAACATTTTGTGTCTAAATTTTATCATTCTTTCAGAACTCCAAGTCTTTTAGAAAGTAGAAATAAAAAAAAAAAAAAAAACCTTAGCAGAATGGCAATCTAAATTTGTGGAAGAGAAGGGAAAGTTTTAATATTTTTCTCTCAAATTCAAAATCATAAAAATGTACAAAGTATGAAATGATTATGTTATGATGAGGATAAATTTTTTAAAAGGTTCCTGTATGCAAGCTAGATTGGGTCCTTTAAAGCTTGATTTTTATTCTGAAAAGTTATGCTAGGATCCACATCCATTCATTCAATTAATGAATATTTAGTAGATATCAACTACTATACTGCCAGGTATTGCTGAAAGCTCTGAAAAATCCCCTACTCTCATGAAGGGATCATACAACTAGATAGTTATAGCCTCAGTGGTACAGATGAATCTATTTGGAAAGCAGAAATAGAAACACAGACATAGAAAACAAATGTATGGATACCAAGTGGGGAAGAAGGGGTGGGATGAATTGAGAGATCGGGACTGACATACATACACGACTATGGATAAAATAGATAACTAATGAGAACCTACTGTATAGCACAAGGGACTCTATTCAGTATTCTGTGGTGACCTAAGTGGGAAGAAAATCCAAAAAAGAGGGGATATATTATATATGGCTGACTCACTTTGCTGTACAGCAGAAACTAACACACAACATTGTCAAGCAATTCTATTCCAATAAAAAAAAATTTTTTTAAGCACATGAGATCACATTCTAAATGGGTGTGGATACAGAAGAAAGAGTTGAGGACAACAGAGAAAGAACTATAAAAGAAACTAAGAATCAAAGCTGGAGAGGTTGCTGATAAACCGGAAAAATGATATCCTACAAAGCAAGAAATGAATGTGTGTCAGGAAAGAAGGAGAAAGTAGTTAACCATGCTAAATGTTGCTGATAATTTAAGTAAGATGAGGACTAAGAAATGGCCATGGGATTTGTCTGTCTAAAAGTCACTGGTGACAGGAACAATTCTGATGGCATGACAGGGGAAAACACACAGAAGATAGGATTAGAGTCAGCAAATGCAGACAATTCTTTTAGACTTTGGAGTAAAAGGAAACTGAGCAATGGAGATGGCATCTGTAGAGAATAAAATGGGTCGAGAGAAGAAATTTTTATATAAAAATCACAGCATGATTGTAAGCAGATGGAAATGACATAATGGAGAGAAAAAATTGGTGGCATACCTAAGAAGAACCCAATAATAAAAGGCATCAGGAACCATATCTTTAAATATAACTGCCTTTGCATCCCTGTGTTCTATCTTCTGTTCCCAGATGGCTTGGTAGAAAATTATCTGCCTGCCAATGCAGGAGATGTGGGTTCTACCCCTGGGTCAGGAAGATCCCCTGGTAGAAGAAATGGCAACCCACTCCAGTATACTTGCCTAGGAAATTCCATAAACAGGGGAGCCTCGCGGACTATAGTCCATGTGGTCACAGGAGAGTCTAAGCCAACTAAACATGAATTAGCACATTCTATTTTCAAAGCAATTCTTTGCTTTTCATCCTGCTGCGCCCTTTCGGGAACCACTTCTGAAGCCTGGTTATTTACCTCTACTAGCTCCTGATCTCTGGCTCTATAGTTCTGTTCTCTTGCCTCAGTAAAACATGTCCCCATTCATCATGAAACAATTCTAGAATACTTTCTCATTACTCTCTAAGTGTGTTTTACTCTTATCCGTGAATCCAAACAGACTTAAGTAGGATATTAAATAGGAGATATATAACTGTGGGTAAGAGAAGTGACCACCCTCACAAGGAATGATTTCTCCATATTATCACCACTCTAGCCTTTATTTTCTAACATATTTCTCCTCTTAAAAAAAAAAAAAAAAACTAACAACTTTTCTTAATGCAAAAGGAGCAGGCCTTCACTGTGAAAAAAGAGATACTAGACAAATACAGTAGGTAATAAAGAAAGATTTCTCAAATTTTAAACACTCAACCTTTCAGATTCATTTTTCTATTACTATGCTGATTGTTTAGCAAACAAGAAATCACACATCACATTTGCACTTAAAATGATGCAACCACTATTGTTTTTCCCTTTTTTCTCAGCTTTGATGTTTTTTCTTTAAAAAAAAAAAAAAAAAAAAAACCTTTTATTTTACATTGGAGTAGGGCTTCCCTGGTGGCTCAGCTGGTAAAGAAAATGCCTGCTAATGCAGGAGACGTAGGTTCAATCCCTGGATTGGGAAGATCCCCTGGAGGAGGAAATGGCACCCACTCCAGTATTCTTGTCTGAAAATTCCCATGGACAGAGGAGTCTGGTGGGCTATAGTCCATAAGATTGCAAGGAGTCAGACAAGACTGAACAACTGAGCACATAGAGTTGATTGACAATATGGTGTTAGTTTCATTTGTACAGCAATGTTATTTACTTATATATACATATATAGCTATATAGCATATATGTAGTATACATTGATTAGAGTTCCCTGTGCTATACAGTAGGCCCTTGTTGATTATCTGTTTTATATATATAGTGTTATCTGTTAATCCCAGGGTCCTAATTTACCTGCTCTTAGTGTATAGTATTGTGGTTTAGTTGCTAAGTCCTACCCTACTCTTCTGTGACAACCTGAATTGTAGCCTGCCAGGCTCCTCTCTCCATAGGATTTCCCAGGCAAGAATACTGGAGTGGGTGACCTTTTCCTTCTCCAGGGGATCTTTCTGACCCAGGGACTAAACCCACATCTCCCGCATTACAGGCCAATTCTTTACCACCAGCCACCATAGTGTGTATACTCACAAATTTTAAAAAAAATTTCCAGGTAAAAGTCTGTGTGAACATAGATTCTGTTTCTAAAATACTTGTTTTGGAGTTTTTACCTCCACTTGCACTAATAGTTGTAGAGTGATTCTTAATGTTCCACATCTTTTGTAATTTGCTGAAAATAATGCATAATACTTAATGATTTTCCTGGGCTTCCCTGGTGGCTCAGCAGTAATCTACCTGCAATGCATGGGTTGCAGGGGGATCCCTGGTTTGGGAAAGCCCCCTGGAGGAGGGCTTGGCAATCCTTCCCAGTGTTCTTGCCTGGAGAATCCTTGGACAGACGAGCCTGGCAGAGTATAATTTGTAGGGTCGCAGAGTCGGACAAGACTGAAGCGACTTAGCACCCACACAAGATTTTCCTACTAGCTGTTAGTAAAAGTAATCTCTTTCAAATGTTAATCATTTGTCTTTCTGTTTGGTGAATAGTCCCTGGGTCTCACTGAATTATCTACAGCTTACTTTAGCGAATTTTCCCCTTTCAAGTGGTTTAATGTCTTTGTAAATTAATAAAAGTAACATTCTATCACATTTTATTTCAAGTATACTTTAATATATTTTTTCATTTAACACAGTTTTTTGCTTGTTTGTTTTCTTTTTACGTTATTGACTTGAAAGCTTTGACATACAGTAAGACGCATTGGTCATTTTTAGGTGCTTGATTTTATTCATATTCATACAATTTGTCTTCATTCACAAATCAGATAACTACTCACCTGTATTTCTTGTTCTTTTTCAGCTTCATTTTCTCCTTAACTCTTTGGTCCTTTATAATGTATTTTGATGAACCAGGATAACATAAAATCAAAATGGAGTTTTTAAACTGGTTCATCAATACACTCAGGAGTGCACTTTGAATAATCTATCTCTTTCACCTAAATCATCAGGATTCATTTGTCATGCACTGCATAACAGACACTGATTCTGTGATAGCTATTCTATTATATTGATCTGCCAGTCTATTTTTCACCCACTAATTACTATAGTTTAATCATTTAAATTACACCTTTAATTATTCTAGTCTTATAGAAAGTTTTATTATCTTGTAGGGCTGAAAGTGAAAGTGAAAGTCTCTCAGTCGTGTCCAACTCCTAGCGACCCCATGGGCTGCAGCCTACCAGGCTCCTCTGTCCATGGGATTTGCCAGGCAAGAGTACTGGAGTGGGGTGCCATTGCCTTTTCCGCTTGTAGGGCTACTCCCTCCTTATTATCCTTGTTTACAAAAGTTTCAAGCCATTTCACGTCTGCTTGTTAAGGTAAGAATGAAGTCCCCATTTTTGCTGTAGTTTGGTACAGTGACTAAGAACAGTAACTCCAAATCTAGTCTGTACAGGTTAAAAACCCCACCTTCATAACATCTAACTCCATAATCTTGGGCAAGTTATAGGAACTCACTAGGTCTCAGTTTTATATCTGTAACGTGGGTATAATAAAAGAACATACCTCTTAGAGCTGTTGTGATGAAGGAGTGAATGATTAAATTTACATAAGGTACTTAAAATAGCACCTGGCAACATAATATAGAATAGTATATAGAAGTTTCTTATTATTATTATTTAGCAACAAGATTTTTGCAAGCTTTACATGCCTTCTATCATTGAATCCTTTCTTGGATCTGTCTCTTAGGATTTTCTCCATATGATTTAATGACCTTGTGAAAACTAATTAAGTAAAAATGATTTCATGTTTAGGGGAAAAAACTAAGACATTTTTCCATTCCTATTTAAATTATTTCCAAAGGCATTGCTTCACGTCAGGGTTACTGATCCTCTTGACTTACCAATCAACAGGATGAGAAGAAAAAGGATCAATGCTAATATGAATATGTACCTTTAAAATCATTCCTAATTCATTTTTATTAAAACATTGTATTATCTTATGTCTTTTTTATTATTTCATACAGTCTGTAAGATAGAAGTTTAGGAATTATTCTTTGCCTTATAGTTTGATGGAGTTGGGGTGTTAACTTTGTCATCTTAACTTTGTTCCAACTATACACCTATATGTAGATGATATGATTTTAGTTGGTCCTTTCTGATTCAGGCCTATATGTACTACATTGAGAGAGAGAGACAGCAGGTTTATCAAAAGAGAAAAATTGAAAATTCTAGAGACTCTGACTTTTATATTAACACTTTTAATAAGCTCCATCCCAAACCCCCTTCCCATGACAGGATACAGTTGGTTCCAAGGAGCATGTTGAGGAAAATGGCCAAAGGAGGGACACAAATAAAAGCATCTGGCAGTCTAGCATTGCTCATAATTTTACCTGGTTCCTTATGAAAAAAAAGAGAAGACAAACTTCTCAGATTAGGAGAGGTGTTATCAGATTACAGTGTGAAATATAATGAATGAAAGATGGAAAGTAGTTATAGATACACTTAGATATGTGTCTTGTTGTTCATTCACAGAGTTGTATCCCCACAACAGCAGCACGCAAGACTTCCCTCACCATCCCCTGGAGTTTGCTCAAGTTCACGTCCATTGAGTCAGTGATGCCATCCAACCATCTCATCCTCTGTCGCCTGCTTCTCCTCCTGCTCTCAATCTTTCCCAGCATCAGAATCTTTTCCAGTGAGTCAGTTCTTCGCATCAGATGGCCAAAATATTGGAGCTTCAGCTTTAGCGTCAGTCCTTCCAATGAATTTTCAAGTGTGGTTTCCTTTAGGACTGACTGGTTTGATCTCCTTGCTGTCCAAGGGACTCTCGAGTCTTCTTCAGCACCACAGTTCAAAAGCATCAATTCTTCTGTGCTCAGGCTTCTTTATGGTCCAACTCTCACATCCATACATGACTAGCTGAAAAGCCAAAGCTTTGATGATATTGCAGCCATGAAATTAAAAGACGCTTACTCCTTGGAAGAAAAGTTATGACCAACCTAGATAGCATATTCAAAAGCAGAGACATTACTTTGCCGACTAAGGTCCATCTAGTCAAGGCTATGGTTTTTCCTGTGGTCATAGATGGATGTGAGAGTTGGACTGTGAAGAAGGCTGAGCACCAAAGAATTGATGCTTTTGAACTGAGGTGTTGGAGAAGACTCTTGAGAGTCCCTTGGACTGCAAGGAGATCCAATCAGTCCATTCTGAAGGAGATCAGCCCTGGGATTTCTTTGGAAGGAATGATGCTGAAGCTGAAACTCCAGTACTCTGGCCACCTCATGCGAAGAGCTGACTCATTGGAAAAGACTGTGATGCTGGGAGGGACTGGGGGCAGGAGGAGAAGGGGATGACAGAGGATGAGATGGCTGGATGGTGTCACTGACTCAATGGATGTGAGTCTGAGTGAACTCTGGGAGTTGGTGATGGACAGGGAGGCCTGGCGTGCTGCGATTCATGGGGTTGCAGAGTTGGACACGACTGAGCGACTGAACTGAACTGAACTGACTCTACGGACCTTTGTCAGCAAGGTGATGTCTCTGCTTTTTAATATATTGTCTAGGTTTGTCATAGCTTCCCTCCATTAGATATGCTGCTGGTGTTTAACAATAGCTGCATAAAATCAAGAGTTGCGTTGTCAAGCAGGGTCTAGAGGTTTCTTTTCTTTTCCTGAGAAGCAGAATCCTTGCTGCAGAGACCAGGTCTCCTTCCTCAAGGCCACTTCTCTGGTTTCCACTTCCTTACAAAAAAAAGCTGAGACAGTAACCTAGTAGGGAAAGTTCACATGGAGTATCAAAACATTCCCTGTTTGAATCATATCTTTCCATGACTATCTTTTCTTGATGACCCTAAAATTCAGGATGTAGCTTGTGTATATCCACTTTTTATGTCTGAATACTCATTTAAATATGGTCAGTTTAAGAGGAAGAAAAGGAAATCATTAAATTTTCCGTACTTAAACATAAGTGCGTGATAAAAAAATGTCTTTCAGAATGCCTCAAATACCTGTCTAGAATTGACCATTCAATAATTGAGATTTTAGCTCTATAAATATCACCTATGTAATGTAATATGAATTAAAAGGCCCACTTTTCCAGTTGGTCAGCAGAGATGTCTTCTCTTACATATAGTAACTCCCTCTCTCCAATCATTTCTCTTACCATCAGCACTTTATAAATATCACATGTCAGTGAGATCCACGGTATTTTGAGGACCATTCTAGGGATTAATGTTTCAGAAAGTACAGGAAAAGTGCAAAATTTGAGTAAGAGCTATAAAAAAAAAATGGATTCCCAGAGAAGCATTAATCATGCTTAACTTTAACAAGTTAATATTCCCATGGTCTAATATACTTTTAAAGACAGAAAATTATGCTGAGGTTTGTTTTCAAAAATTGGTTATCATTTACTGAGTTTTTTCCTAATGGGTTAACATTTGTTTAGAATTTTGCAGATCATCCTTTTGGCTCTGTTAGGAATATTCAAGTTAAAATGATGCTTGGGGATGATAGTTTTGCCTGGGTAGTGATAAAACAGTCTTAGGTAATAATATCCATCATCCTCAACTCACTGGAGGCAGGTAGCTTTAGTGAATGAGTTGTGCATTTCACTGACCAATTTGTTTCACTTAGAGAACCCTGGTAGTAGCATAAAGTCTGTGGAGTAAAACTTCAAGGAAATACAGAATGGGCAAAAAGAGTTACATGAAAAAATAAACCAATATCTGAAAATGAAAAACAAGGGATTCAGTGAACATTAAAAATCTGAGGTATGAAAATAATTGACTCCTAATAAGAATGAAACAGAAATAGGCTCTTTTTCTTAAGTCATTTTAAAGATATTTTTGTGATATTAACTATACCTGGGAAATAATTTCTACTGTGTCAAGTAAACATTTAGTGACCGTTGGTAACATTTTAAGACAACTGGAGTACCATTTAGGGAGCTTAATCAAACATTTTGATATCCTGAAAACTGTTCTTATAAAGAGGTCTTCCCTCTGAAGCTTGCCATAGCCTAGTCATTCATATATACAATAATCTTTTATTCTCAGTAACTATGGCTTTCCTCATTCCCATCCACATCTCACAGACTGGTTTAATGCCAATGGATACCATGAGACTATAAAACCACCATCTTAGAATTTCAGGGCAGTTGTGGAGCAAAAATAGAGAGCAGTTTACTCAGGAGCACCATTTTATGGCAAAGTCAACTACCAGCTGAGTAGGAATAACCTCTGATATGGGGTCAGAAGGTCCAAGTTCAAATTCAGATTCTTTGTTCTCTAGACATGCAATCTTGATCAAATAGCACCACCCTCTAAGCTTCAGACTCCTCATTATGAGGGTGATCAGTTCAGTTCAGTCACTCAGTTGTGTTCAACTCTTTGGACCCCATGGACTGCAGCATGCCAGGCTTCCCTGTGCATCACCAACTCCCAGAGTTTACTCAAACTCATGTCCTTTGCATCGGTGATACCATCCAACCATCTCATCCTCTGTCGTTCCCTTCTCCTCCTGCCCCCAATCCCTCCCAGCATCAAACTCTTTTCCAATGAGTCAACTCTTCGCATGAGGTGGCCAAAGTATTGGAGTTTCAGCTTAAGCATCATTCTTTCCAAAGAACACCCAGGATTGATCTCCTTTAGAATGGACTAGTTGGATCTCCTTGCAGTCCAAGGGACTCTCAAGAGTCTTCTCCAACACCACAGTTCAAAAGCATCAATTCTTTGGTGCTCAGCTTTCTTCACAGTTCCAATCTCACATCCATACATGACCACTGGAAAAACCATAGCCTTGACTAGATGGACCTTAGTCGGCAAAGTAATGTCTCTGCTTTTGAATATGCTATCTAGGTTGGTCATAACTTTCCTTCCAAGGAGTAAGCATCTTTTAATTTCATGGCTGCAGTCATCATATGCAGGATTTTGGAGCCCAAAGAAATAAAGTCAGCCACTGTTTCCACTGTTTCCCCATCTATTTGCCATGAACTGATGAAACTGGATCCCATAATCTTCGTTTTCTGAATGTTGAGCTTTAAGCCAACTTTTTCACTCTCCTCTTTCACTTTCCTCAAGAGGTTCTTTAGTTCTTCTTCACTTTCTGCCATAAGGGTGGTGTCATCTGCATATCTGAGGTTATTGATATTTCTCCCGGCAATCTTGATTCTAGCTTGTGCTTCTGCCAGCCCAGCATTTCTCATGATGTGCTCTACATATAAGTTGAATAAGCAAGGTTACAATACACAGTCTGGACGTACTCCTTTTCCTGTTTGGAACCAGTCTGTTGTTCCATGTCCAGTTCTAACTGTTGCTTCCTGACCTGCATACAGGTTTCTCAAGAGGCAGGTCAGGTGGTCTGGTATTCCCATCTCTTTCAGAATTTTACACAGTTGATTGTGATCCACACAGTCAAAGGCTTTGGCATAGTCAATAAAGCAGAAATAAATGTTTTCTGGAACTCTCCTGCTTTTTTCTATGATCCAGCGGATGTTGGCAGTTTGATCTCTGGTTCCTCTGCCTTTTCTAAAACCAGCTTGAACATCTGGAAGTTCACGGTTCACATGTTGCTGAAGCCTGGCTTGGAGAATTCTAAGCATCACCTTACTAGCATGTGAGATGAGTGCAATTGTGCGGTAGTTTGAGCATTCTTTGGCATTGCGTTTCTTTGGGATTGGAATGAAAACTGACCTTTTCCAGTCCTGTGGCCACTGCTGAGTCTTCCAAATCTGCTGGCATATTGAGTGCAGCACTTTCACAGCATCTTCTTTCAGGATTTGAAATAGCTCAACTGGAATTCCATCACCTCCACTAGCTTTGTTCGTAGTGATGCTTCCTAAGGCCCACCTGACTTCACATTCCAGGATGTCTGGCTCTAAGTGAGTGATCACACCATTGTGATTATCTGGGTTGTGAAGATCTTTTTTGAATAGTTCTGTGTATTCTTGCCATCTCTTCTTAATATCTTCTGCTTTTGTTCGGTCCCTACCATTTCTGTCATTTATTAAGCCCATCTTTGCATAAAACGTTCCCTTGTTATCCCTAATTTTCTTGAAGAGATCTCTAGTCTTTCCCATTCTATTGTTTTCCACTATTTCTTCGCAGTGATTGCTGCTCCTTGCTATTCTTCGGAACTCTACATTCAAATGGGTGTATCTTTCCTTTCCTCCCTTGCTTTTCGCTTCCTTTCTTTTCACAGCTCTTTGTCACAGCTGTTTGTAAGGCCTCCTCAGACCATTTCTGTCCTTTATTGTGCCCATCTTTGCATGAAATGTTTCCTTGGTAGCCTTAATTTTCTTGAAGAGATCTCTAGTCTTTCCTATTCTGTTGTTTTCCTTGGTGATCAGCAATAAATGATAGTGATAGTTACATCTAATTCATAGATTAAGTGTTGCACTGCATGTGAAATGGTCTTGTCCAACTTTACATGTAGAAAGTACTTGGAACTGTAGCTGAACCTATGTTCAAATGTTCAGATGATTCCAGAGCCCCTTTTTTTTTCTTTTACTTTCAAACCTAACAGTTCACGTTCACACATCTCCAGTACACATGTGGAGTGATTACATAGAGGGGACACAGTGTCAGTAATTGTCCTGTGCATTACATTTCAAAGGTCTGCAGCGCCCTGCACACCTACATATTCAGTCCACTTAATGGCAGGAGAAGCAATTTAATAAATGTTACTGACTGGTATAAAAATTATAACAAACACAGTGTGCTGGGCACTATTCTAAGAGTGCGGGGTAGTTTAGGCACTAAGTCATGTCCAACTGTTGTGACCCCATGGACTGTAGCCTACCAGGCCCTTCTGTCCATGGCGTTCTCCAGGCAAGAATACTGGAGTGGGTTGCCCTTTCCTTCTCCAGGCATTCTAAGAGTAATACTTGTATTACTTTATTTAAGTCACACAATAAGGGCGGGGGCGGGGGCCCGGAAGAAAAGTTTATTTCTGAGGGCCTGAAGAGCACTGGCAGTAAAGAGACTAATCCCTTGTGTTTTAGCTCCTAAATAATGACAAACCTGATTTTATGCAGCTGTTCTTTGCATCCCCTAAGCTCCAGTTTCTTTTAATGATACAGGAAATCACTCCAAATCCAGGATGCAGGATTCCATATGAATGGCCCAGATGGCTGGCTATTTAAGAGAGGTACATAACAGGTAGAACTTTAAGCTTTTGCAGCTAAAGAAGAGGAAAGGTCAGCCTAATTCATTCACAATGCCATTAATCAAAACAACTTTTCCATAAATCACCGGGGATTATAAAATATACAGAGAAATTTCCTTCCTTTCACTTTTTGCTTTTTCTTGATTTTTTGTGTGCTCCAAATCAAGAATTTTTCTTTTTTACATTCATGGCTGATATACAGAGAAATTTCCTTCCTTTCACTTTTTGCTTTTTCTTGATTTTCTGTGTGCTCCAAGTCAAGAATTTTTTTTTTTTACATTTATGGCTGATATAGTCTTTTCTCTGATTCTATCAGATGGTTAGAAGTATTAAAAAGATAACATTTTAAGATGCCACAGAAAGAAACAGAATTAAGACAGGCTCATGTTGAGAGTATTTAAGGGTATGTGGTGACATTTCACCCTTCAAATAGCAGTGCTTCTTACTGTTCTTTTTCTTTCTTAGCAAACTGGCAGCTGCTATATAAATGCTTGTCGGGATCCCTTTTGTTTTGTTTTGTTTTTTTTGCTTTAAAGTATGACAATGAAATTTTAAGACATAACAAGACAAGTATTTTAAACAGACATAAGACATTCAAAAGCATTCACCAGAATGTATAATGATTTTATTTTATTTATTTATTTATTTTTACTTTATTTATTTATTTTTAATTTATTTTTTATTTTACTTTACAATTCTGTATTGGTTTTGCCATACATTGACATGAATCCACCACGGGTGTACATGCATTCCCAAACATGAACCCCCCTCCCACCCCTCTCCCCACAACATCTCTCTGGGTTATCCCCGCGTACCAGCCCCAAGCATGCCATATCCTGCATCGGACATAGACTGGCAATTCGATTCTTACATGATATTATACATGTTTCATTGCCATTCTCCCAAATCATCCCACCCTCTCCCTCTCCCACTGAGTCCAAAAGTCCGCTATACACATCTGTGTCTTTTTTGCTGTCCTGCATACAGGGTCATCATTGCCATCTTTCTAAATTCCATATATATGTATTAGTATACTGTATTGGTGTTTTTCTTTCTGGCTTACTTCACTCTGTATAATCGGCTCCAGTTTCATCCATCTCATCAGAACTGATTTGAATGTATTCTTTTTAACAGCTGAGTAATACTCCATTGTGTATATGTACCACAGCTTTCTTATCCATTCATCTGCTGATGGACATCTAGGTTGTTTCCATGTTCTGGCTATTATAAACAGTGCTGCGATGAACATTGGGGTACATGTGTCTCTTTCAATTCTGGTTTCCTCAGTGTGTATGCCCAGCAGTGGGATTGCTGAGTCATAAGGCAGTTCTATTTGCAATTTTTTAAGGAATCTCCACACTGTTCTCCAGAGTGGCTGTACTAGTTTGCATTCCCACCAACAGTGTAGGAGGGTTCCCTTCTCTCCACACCCTCTCCAGCATTTATTGCTTGCAGATTTTTGGATCGCAGACATTCTGACTGGTGTGAAGTGGTACCTCATTGTGGTTTTGATTTGCATCTCTCTAATTATGAGTGATGTTGAGCATCTTTTCATGGGTTTGTTAGCCATCCATATGTCTTCTTTGGAGAAATGTATATGTACAATGATTTTAAACATCAAATTTTGAAAGGTTTGTAAATAATAAATTTTCCAATATGAAAAGGAGATGGTTCTTCTTTCTCTAATACTTCTTGTTTCTTCATATCAAATTCTTTTTTTTTATAGTACACTACGTGAACTTCCTGATGTTCAAGCTGGTTTCAGAAAAGGCAGAGGAACCAGAGATCAAATTGCCAACATCCGCTGGATCATCAAAAAAGCAAGAGAGCTCCAGAAAAACATCTATTTCTACTTTATTCACTATGCCAAAGCCTTTGACTGTGTGGATCACAATCAACTGTGGAAAATTCTGAAAGAAATGGGAATCCTAGACCACCTGACCTGCCTTTTGAGAAATCTGTATGTAGGTCAGGAAGCAACAGTTAGAACTGGACATGGAACAACAGACTGGTTCCAAATAGGAAAAGGAGTACGTCAAGGCTGTATATTCTCACCCTGCTTATTTAACCTATATGCAGAGTACATCATGAGAAACGCTGGACTGGAAGAAACACAAGCTGGAATCAAGATTGCCAGGAGAAATATCAATCACCTCAGATATGCAGATGACACCACTCTTATGGCAGAAAGTGAAGAGGAACTAAAAAGCCTCTTGATGAAAGTGAAAGAGGAGAGCGAAAAAGTTGGCTTAAAGCTCAACATTCAGAAAACAAAGATCATGGCATCTGGTCCCATCACTTCATGGGAAATAGATGAGGAAACAGTGGACACAGTGTCAGACTTTATTTTTGGGGGGCTCCAAAATCCCTGCAGATGGTGGCTGCAGCCATGAAATTAAAAGATGCTTACTCCTTGGAAGAAAAGTTATGACCAACCTAGATAGCATATTCAAAAGCAGAGACATTACTTTGCCGACTAAGGTCCATCTAGTCAAGGCTATGGTTTTTCCTGTGGTCATGGATGGATGTGAGAGTTGGACTGTGAAGAAGGCTGAGCACCAAAGAATTGATGCTTTTGAACTGAGGTGTTGGAGAAGACTCTTGAGAGTCCCTTGGACTGCAAGGAGATCCAACCAGTCCATTCTGAAGGAGATCAGCCCTGGGATTTCTTTGGAAGGAATGATGCTAAAGCTGAAACTCCAGTACTTTGGCCACCTCATGCGAAGAGTTGACTCATTGGAAAAGACTGTGATGCTGGGAGGGATTGGGGGCAGGAGGAGAAGGGGGCAACAGAGAATGAGATGGCTGGATGGTATCACTGACTCAATGGATGTGAGTCTGAGTGAACTCCGGGAGTTGGTGATGGACAGGGAGGCCTGGCGTGCTGCGATTCATGGGGTCGCAAAGAGTCGGACATGACTGAGCGACTGAACTGAACTGAACTGCTAATTTGAGTCTTCCCTCGTAGCTCAGCTGGTAAAGAGTCCGCTTGCAGTGCCTGAGACCCCAGTTCGATTCCTGGGTCAGGAAGATTCACTAGAGAAAGGATAAGCTACCACTCCAGTATTCTTGGGCTTCCCTGGTGGCTCAGCTGGTAAAGAATCCACCTGCAATGTAGGAGACCTGGGTTCAATCCCCAAATTGGGAAGATCTCTTAGAGAAGGAAACCGCTACCGACTCCAGTATTCTGACCTGGAGAATTCCATGGACTAACTACAATAATCATGCTATAAGCTATATTCTCAACTTATGTAAGTAAGTGATTTTTTTAAATAAAGTATGAATCTCATTTTTACTTAGTGTTTTCCTTTTCTCATCATCTCTTATTACAAGTCCCAAAACTATGTTCCTACATTGCCAATGTTTCCATAAACTGGATTTTCATTCATTATATAATTATTTTTAAAAGGAAAATGGTGATCTTGCACCTCTAAATTGAGGGGTAGTGATGTTCTGATAATTGCTTTACACTTGTTCTCCTGAGGGATATGTTGGGAGGAAGCCCTACTTTATATCACTTGCCAATTTATATGGGATAAATACTCCCACCATAGCTTACTTCAAACTGCCAAGATGAAGTCACAGAATAGGGAAGAGATGCGTAGTAACATTCGTTTTGTAGCATTTCCAACAAAGATATACAAAGCCAAATTCTGGGACTAAGTTGTGGGCACAACTTAGCAGTATATTAAGTTGCAAGGACAGCTGTAGGTTTCCACCAGACAAGCAAGGATCTATTTGTGACACCAGACCACAGTCTTAAATGAGCCCACGGGTAACCATGGCAGCAATGGCATGAGTCTCAAGAGATGTGGAGGAGAGGCGTGGAAAGACAGGTGAAGTCACATGGGTATAGCAGGTATCAAGCATCAATTAACAGGCCCTTAAAAGCAATCTAGTCAAGGCTATGTTTTTTCCAGTAGTCATGTATGGATGTGAGAGTTAAACTGTGAAAAAAGCTGAGCGCTGAAGAATTGATGCTTTTGAACTGTGGTGTTGGAGAAGACTCTTGAGAGTCCCTTGGACTGCAAGGAGATCCAACCAGTCCATTCTGAAGGAGATCAGTCCTGGGTGTTCTTTGGAAGGAATGATGCTGATGCTGCTGCTGCTAAGTCGTTTCAGTCGTGTCTGACTCTGTGCGACCCCATAGACGGCAGCCCACCAGGTTCCCCCATCCCTGGGATTCTCCAGGCAAGAACACTGGAGTGGGTTGCCACTTCCTTCTCCAATGCATGAAAGTGAAAAGTGAAAGTGAAGTCACTGAGTCATGTCCAACTCTCAGCGACCCCATGGACTGCAGCCCACCAGGCTCCTCCATCCATGGGATTTTCCAGGCAAGAGTACTGGAGTGGGGTGCCATTGAATGATGCTGAAGCTGCAACTCCAGTACTTTGGCCACCTCATGCGAAGAGTTGACTCATTGGAAAAGACTGATGCTGGGAGGGGTTGGGGGCAGGAGGAGGAGGGGACGACAGAGGACGAGATGGCTGGATGGCATCACTGACTCGATGGGCGTGAGTTTGAGTGAACTCTGGGAGTTGTTGATGGACAGGAAGGCCTGGTGTGCTGAGATTCATGGGGTCGCAAAGAGTCGAACACGACTGAGTGACTGAACTGAACTGAGCTGAAGAGCAATCCAGCTGTGGTTCAGGGCCAAAGTTCTTGTCTCCAGAAACAGTAGTAGCTACAATAAACAGTGACAAGTATTAAGGAATAAAGACATCAAATCACCTAAACAAGGGCAATAGTATGAGGAGGGAGTCTAAGTAATAAAAGAATGAAGTAGATTTCAGGGAAAAACAAAATCTAGCTATCCAGATTGGTGTCCAAGGTCAGAGGCACAGCACCAGTAAAGGACAAATACATTGAGCTATACAACACTAGAATAAATCCAGTCCTTGTGTCATGGTGGCCCTACGACATTTAAGAGAGGGTTATACATGCCAAGTGAAGCTAGAGGAGGGATTTAGAGTATGGGAATCACACAGGGTATAACAGTATTCAACTTATTTGCACTAACTCCTCTCCATTATCATTTAGCTTATTGCTTCCTCTTGAATTGTCACTGTTCATAGGCATATAATTGTTTACTCCCAAGATAGAGATTTTAAAAAGGGCGCTTTAACATACAGTTTTTATATCCATTGCTTATGCTTACTACTTAGTAGTTTCCATGCAAAATTAAAATATAGTAAAATAGACCCCATTAAATCCTAAATACAAGGAGATAGGTGCTCTAGAGAGTGCTCTAATGTTAAATGTGCTAATTGGAGTAGTCAAAAATGATCATTTATCTGGTAGCTCATATAGTAAATCAGTTCAACAAAAGCAATTACAAAGTATCTACAGTAAAAACACCTTGAAGAGGAGCTGGAGGAAACAGGACAACTTTGTTTTCTAAATTTAGCCATTTTTAGACAATTTCTGGCATGGAATCTTTTATACTCAACCAAAAAGCATAAAAATATCCTGATATACTTTTTGTACTGAAAAAAAAATCATTTCAGTTTCCTTCTTGTATATTTATTGTACTTACAACATTACAAATTAAGTTAGTTTATTTTAAAGCAATAGATGATTTTCAAAAGCTTGAATATATTTCTGTTTAAAACAAAGAAGCAAAAATACTTTTAAGGGCTCAAGAGTTTCTTACTGCTGCCATAAGAAGAAAAAAAATAAGTGTTTGCTTTTCTAGCACATTTTTTCCCTAGTATTCTGATATTTGAGACTGCTTCTTTTGAAAAAAAAAAATCAGTCATTCCATTTGGTTTCTATAGTAACAAAACCTAATTTCTGGGGTTTCTTCATGAGCTATGATCATGCTGAAACCAAAGAACACTCATGGGTCCTGCAAAATTCATAAAGACCTGAACAAATAGGACTGCCATCTTCTGGCATTTGTCTGAAATGACAGTTTTACCAATTCTGCATCCTAACCATCAGATTTGCCCCTTCATATCTCCTCCTGCTATTGCCAACCCAGCACAATGACGTAACACACACTCAGACGGTTTTTGGGTGACCTCATCAAATTGCAAATAAACCTCTGCCCCACAGGGAACATGAAGAAGAGAGGATGTCTTAAGGCAAATATTTGTTCCAGAAAGTTGGACGATAAATGCACTGTTACTAAAAGGATAAGATCTTCCCCCTTCTTTCAAGAGGTTATTTAATTGTCTCAGATTCAAAACAATTCAAAGAATAAACCATGCAGTTCAAAAGGAAATTCTACCAGTGAATGCTATGACAAGCTCTTCTCTGCTAGGAGAGAAAGGAAGGAGGACTAATGGAAGAAGGCATATAGGATGTGGGGACTTCCTCCCACCCTTTTCAGCTGACAGTGGTGAGTTATGAGGTGTTACAGAGTAAAACAGAGTTACCGTAAGAGCTGTCCAAATAACTTATGGCATTGAATCACAACACCATCTTCAGGAGATAATTCATGTCACCAGTGAATGTTCAGTAATATGGATTTTCTCCAAAACACAATATTTAACAGGCAACACCAATGAGAGGTGAATTTAATGGCAAAGTGAATTATTTAATAGAATTGAACTATACTCCAACATGGAACAAGAGCTGATTAAAATGTATGCAGAGTTGATAAAGTCATTTCAACTAAATGTTGTTTGTGAGTAAGAAATAATAATCAGTCCAAAATGTTAAGATGCCAGCTAGATCAAAGATTAAAGGAGGAAAGAGTAATTTAATTAGGATTTGTGTATATTTCAGCACTGCCTTTTTATTATTACTGACATCATAGTAAATTAAGCTTTAAATGCAAAGGCAGATATTTATTTTACCAGAATAGTTTATTGTTGCAATATCAGTTCTTTTTAAGATTAGGCACAATAAATAATTACTTGGAAAAATTAGTTATTTATTCTAATATTAGTAAGATACTACCATTCCTAAAAGAAAATATTCCTTCATGATTAAGTCCAGTGCTGAGTAAAAAATGGAGTTTTAGACTCACAGAGTAAAAAATAACTCCATGAAGCCTTTCATTTACAAACTGAAAGATTATGTGGAGGTTGTCCCAAATGGAAGCTAGAGTCTGTTCATCAATAATTGATTATTTGAGATAACTATGAAACATTATAATATGCAAGGATAGTAGTAAAATACTTTTACTCCATTTGAACAATATTACTACCAATTGCCTCAAGTAAAACTGGCTCAAAAAGACCAAGATGGAACTTTAAAGCACTTACCCTCATATCATACGCCTGTGAAAAGAGTTGAAATATTATAATTAGACATTGATTTTTGGCTCTATAGTCAGTGTGACGTTGTGTTCCAGCACCAAGCCCCAACTTTGATCCATTTCTAACTGCAACTGGTCAGTTTACCCTGCACAACAACAGACATTTCTCTGGAATTGCTAATGTTAGGAAATTTGTCTGTGCTGTGTAAACTTTAGGTTTCTTTTTCTGAAATTTGCATCTTGGTCAGAGTGTCCTTGCTCTCTTTCCAGATCAAGTACTTTTCCACTTCACAGATTCCCTCAATAAAAAAGCTAATAGTACCAGTAAAAATATCTTGCCAAGACAATTATTAGAGAGCAGAATAAATACCTAGTACAACTCTATGTACCCTGTTGAATACCCTGTGAGCTTGATTTACCTTTAAATTGTCTTTTATACTCTGTCTTCTTTCTAGTCCCATTTCCAACACTCTTGTTTGAGGCTTCACTTTTTCATCTGCACTATTCCAGGCAATAATCTCCAACTGGTTTCTAACCATTTCTCTCCTCCACAGACCATCCTCCATGCTGCTATCATGTTAGTTACCTGAAGAAACAACTCTGTTAGAATGTCCATTTGCTCAGAGTCAATGCTTGCCCTTAGCTTGCAACTCAGAATCCAGTCTTGGCATGCCTTTCAAACCATGCACAGTCTGGTATCAATTTTCCTTCCTAATTCTTATGTCAACAATTTCATCTGGAAAGTTTATGCTTCAGCCAAAATAGACCAATTATCATTTTAAAGAATTGCCACCCCTGATACTGTGTCATCCCAAATCTCCACTTATTAAATCTTAACTATCTCTCAAGGCCCTGCTTAAGTGTGACTAGTTCTTCAACCCTTTTCTGATAACAAGCATAAGAAACTCTCATTATTTGTATTTTTCCTATAATATCTAATATTCCTCAAGATATTATAATAATCTATGATATTTTTAGGTCTACCCTAAATATGAATTCTTTAAGTCAGCTACAAAATTAATTTGAACTCAGTCTTTTATTCATAACATCAATAAACATTTGTTGAGGACCTACTAAATCCTAGTCCGCATGACAGGCACTGGGGATAGATTTATGCACATACTAAAAGGATTTCTGCCACCTGGAACTCACATTCCAATTGGAAAACAGACTGTACGTGAAGTAATAGGTAAATAAATATGTAGGCTAGCTATTGGGGAAAATTCTATAAAAGAATTAAGATGGTGATATAAATATGAGACATAATTTTACCTAATGTAGTAGAGAAGACTACACTGAAAAAAAACGCTAAGCTGAGACTTGACGAATGAGAAGAAACTGACTAACAAAGCATTCAGAGTGATCATTCCAGCTGAAGAAACTACAAGAGCCAAGTCTTGGATAGTAGTGGTTTGGTACATTATTTAAAGCCCAGGTAGAGGGTATAACCGGGTGTAGAAGCAACTTGGGCCATTCGTTAGATCATGCCGAACTGTGAAGGTCATGGATAGAGTCTGGATCTTGTTTTAGGAGCAATGTTAAAAGAGTGAAGTTTACTTATAATTGTACCCTTTCATTTTTTCACCAAATATTTAAGTACCCACTTTATATCATAAATAAGGATAGTTATTAAAAACTTACAGTTTAATAATAAATTCCTTCCTTCAAGAAAGATACTGGGCTTCCCAGGTTAAGAACCTGTCTGCCAATGCAGGAGACATAAGAGACTCAGGTTCAGTTCCTGAGTCGGGCAGATCCCCTGGAGGAGGGCATGACAATCCACTCCAGCGTTCTTGCCTGGAGAATCCCATGGACAGAGAAGCCTGGGGGACTATATTCCAAAGGGTTGCAAAGAGTCAGACACAACTGGAGTGACAGCACACATGCAAGAAAGACACAGTCTTTCATAAAACCCATTCAGTCTTTGTACAGTTTAGGAATAGCTGGTTACTAAAAGAATACAAAAGAAGCCACAGTTTCAACAGAGGCCATGGTAAAATTGTTCATCTCGTTTCCAAGCAGCCAAAAAAAAAAAAAAAAAAAAAAACTTTTCTTTACTTATACTATACCTTCAGCCTGCTTTAATGATCAGGAAACAGTCGTGAACAAAGATTTCTTTTTCAGTACTATGGCCAGCCTTTGGCTGGTACAGTCCTAGAGAAAAATCTGGAGAAAATCATGAATGATTAAAATCAGAGGAAGTCAAAGGAAACTTGATGGCATAGCGTTATCACTTTGATTGCTAAAAGGAAGCACCAAGGCTTCCTCATTCATAAAAGAACCAGGACAGGCTTTGTGTCACAGTGGAGTTGGTTAACACACGTAGAACATGGGCATGACATGATATATCATAAAAGTTCAAGTGCATCACCATCCTAGCAATGTCTTGACAATTACTTGTCTTTAAGTTCCTCACTATTGCTATCTTTTATATTAATGCTCAAAATGAAAATATGAGGGAGAAAGAGAGATTGCCAGGCAGGGCCAAATGAAGTTTATAGGTTGCAACTTAAAACATAAACTTGAAAGAATTTTTGGTTGTCGTTATTGTTGTTTGTTTGGGGGTTTTTCTTGTTTAAATTTTTATTGAAGTATAGTTGCTTTACAATGTTGTATTATTTTCTGCTGTACAGCAAAGTGAATCAGCTATATTTATACATATATCCCCTCTTTTTTGGCTTTCCTTCCCATTTAGGTCAGCATAGAGCACTGAGTAGAGATCCCTATGCTACACAGTTTTGTTTTATTTTTATTAATGATAAAAAAAAACACTTACGTCCTGTATTTAAAATAGATAGCCAATGGGAATTTGCTGCATGGCTCAGGAAACTCAAACAGGGGCTTTGTATCAACCTAAGGGGGTGGGATGGGGCTGGAGATGGGAGGGAGATTCAAAAAGGAGGAGATATATGTATACCTATAGCTGTTTCATGTTGAGGTTTGACAGAAAACAACAAAATTCTGTAAAGCGATTATCCTTCAATAAAAAAAAAAAACCACTTATGTTAATGCTTTCCAGCCAAAGACCACCAAGAATAACAATGTAGCGGAACAAATTGATTTTTTGCTTGTTGCTCTGAGGATGAAGGCACATATAGGTTCCCATGAGCTGACTCAGTAAGAGGGTGTTAGAGAAGACCTATAATAGGATTTGAGCTTGTGTTAGATGATTGGGGCAGGATTTAAGGAAACAGGACTTGATTTTGAATTGGACTCTATCAAGTATTAAGGGTAACTCTATAACGGGCATTGTAATAAGCTACACCCAGGCTGATACCTTAATAGTCACTGCCACGTGAGACACCCAAGAAGGGCTTATCAGAGTCCTTCTCAGAGTATTAATATGTGATTTGTCAGAAGAAATGTCTCCCGTTCTTCTCATGTTTTTAACCTGGGGTTGCCTGACATAACGTGTGCTAAGGCTTGGAGCAAGGAGAGTAACGTTCTTTTTTGAACAGAAACAAATGGAGATGAGCGGTTCATAGTGAAGTCGCTCAGTCATGTCCAACTCTTTGCAACCCCATGGACTGTAGCCTACTAGGCTCTTCCATCCATGGGATTCTCCAGGCAAGAGTACTGGAGTGGGTTGCCATTGCCTTCTCCAGGGGATCACAGGGATCGAACCCTGGTCTCCTGCCTTGGAGGCAGATGCTTTTACCATCTGAGCCACCAGGGAAGACCAAGAGAGGTTCATGCTGCTGCTGCTACCAAGTCGCTTCAGTCGTGTCTGACTCTGTGCGACCTCATAGACGGCAGCCCACCAGGCTCCCCCGTCCCTGGGATTCTCCAGGCAAGAACACTGGAGTGGGTTGCCATTTCCTTCTCCTATGCATGAAAGTGAAAAGTGAAAGTGAAGTCGCTCAGTCATGCCCGACTCTTAGTGATCCCATGGACTGCAGCCCACCAGGCTCCTCTGTCCATGGGATTTTCCAGGCAGGAGTACTGGAGTGGGGTACCATTGCCTTCTCTGAGAGAGGTTCATAAAAAGCTCAAAAATATCCATAGGCTAGGACACAATGTTGCATAAAGTCTTAATCCACTCTTAGGTTTTCCAATCATATGAACCAATAAATTTTTTCTTAATCTAATTTTAATTCAATTTCTGTCATTTATAGTCAAAAGCATCTAGACTAACAAATAAATATCACTCACATAAGTAAAATTCTCCATTCAAGAATGGAAAATCTTTCTCTTAAAGTTGGTATATAATCCATCAATTCCTTGTTTGTATACTGCCATTTATAGCACATATTTGATCACTTCTCCCCAGTGTACATGGTCACTGTGCTGATACAAAGACGTCAATGACAACACAGATTATTGTCATGTGTATTATTGCAGCAAACTCCTGGCTCATCTCACAGTTTCTTTCTCTTCTCCATAAAGTAGCCAAAATAATTTTTCATAGGTAAAAATAAGTATACACTTTCTTAGTTAAAACCCTTTAAAACTTCCAATTTCCCCTCAAATAGATTCCAAAGTCTGGAGTTAGGACCATTGCCTAACTTCCAAATCTCATCTTATTTTTCCCTCCCCCTCACCCACTCTGCTTCAGCCACACTGCCCTCTTTCAGGTCCATCAAATATATCATGCTTTTTTTTTTTTTTCCTGCCATCGAGATTTTATATGCACTATTTCTTTTGCCTGGAACACTCCTCTAATCATCACTGCCCACCGAACCCACTCTTAACCTCCTAGGTATCAGTCCAATCTCTTTCAAGTATGTGTAATAAAACAATATTGATAGGAAAATAATTTTGAAAGTAAGCTTACTAGGAGGTGTCTTTCCATCCTTCCTCTCAGCTTAAACATCAGAGATCTTTTCTCATGCCTACCCACAGATTGTTATTCTCTGTCTCAGCCCTCTATTTCTCTAACATCACCAGCATCAATCACATTCAGTTCAGTTCAGTTCAGTTCAGTTCAGTCGCTCAGTCATGTCCGACTCTTTGCGACCCCATGAATCGCAGCATGCCAGGCCTCCCTGTCCATCACAAACTCCCGGAGTTCACTCAGACTCATGTCCATCGAGTCAGTGATGCCAGCCAGCCATCTCATCCTCTGTCGTCCCCTTCTCCTCCTACCCCCAATCCCTCCCAGCATCAGAGTCTTTTCCAATGAGTCAACTTCGCATGAGGTGGCCAAAGTACTGGAGTTACTATTTTTATTTTCTTGGTTTTTTCTTGCCCATGTTTCTTGCCTAACTTTCAAGTTTCCATTTGTTTGGGGAATTCTTAATATTCTCCCCCAATGTTTTACCTCTGTTTCAGTTAGCTAATGTCCATTCATGACAATTAAGTTTCCTCTGTCCACATCTGCTTTGCTTACTGCATGTGCGTGTGTGCTCAGTGGTGTCCAGCTCTTTGCAGCTGCATGAACTGCAGCCTGCCAGGATCCTTTGTCCATAGAATTTTCCTGACAGGAACACTGGAGTTCCTACTGCCATTTCCTACTCCAGGGGATCTTTCTGATGCAGGGACTGAACCCGCATCTCCCAATGGTAGGCAGATTCCTTACCGTGAGCTACTTGGGAAGCCACTTACACTGTACACCCAGGATCTAACAAGGGACCCATTATATACATAGTGCTTCTACATAGATCTTTGTTTAAATAAAATTTTATGCTGTTTCATGAAGGAAAAACAGGTCTAAGAATTGTTGATATAATCCCCACACAAAAAAATTTTGAAAAATAATCAAGTCAATACAGTTGAGCGCTAACTCTTTGAACAAGTATAGGCAAGGGGCCCATTTTAAGAGCTTTTTCTCAGGCAGGTAGCAAGTGATTTTGAAACCCAGGAAACCAATGTTTCTCCACCTGATTGGGAGTCCAGTCATCTGGAGATTCTGAGATTAAAATCAACATCATCAAATATAAGTAGACCACTGTGCAGAGTAATAATTGGTTTATGAGAGTTTCATTTAAATTGTACAGTCTATGCATGCCTTCTTTACTATTTTGGTCTGTTATCATAAAAAAATGCAAAAGTATTATCATAATAAAATGCAAAAATATTATCTTGGGAAACAATCTTGGGGCTGCCCCCCAAAATTGTTTCTTCTCCATAACAAAAGAAAAGTAAAAGTAAACTATTGACAAAATTATTCTGACACTGAAGTCGTATACTGCTATACTTTACCAAGAAGGCTGTTTTCATGGAGATTTTCAAGATGAGATACAACAGTTCTCTTACTAGTGGTTTTGATGTCAGCTTACAGTAGATAAAGCTTTGGCACAGATTAAGATTCCTTGATCCACAGTTGTTCAGAAGTTAATGCAATAAATCTGTAAGAAACCACCATACTTGAAACCGCTTATCATATCTACAGTTTAAATGCCATTTGCCATGCAAAAATTAGAGATAGGAACAGGATCAGACCCTACATTGGACCAGTACAATACAGTACCTGGTTATCTTAATATGTTAGATTTCACATTTTCCCCAAGGTTATTTTCTCCCTACTAGTATTTTACCAATGTAAAATACATCCTGGGCAACTTTATTTTCATTTTTGTTACTAACCAGAGATTGGGGGCGGAAAGGCCAGCCATGTTTATCTACACCTATGTTTTCAATGAAAATATAGTAAGTCAATGAAACAGTCTCTCTCAATCAAGGAAACCTCTGACACCCAGCTGGAGGAAAAAAAAAAAAGCTATAATTTTAGCCTTTCTCAGTGCTGTTACTCCATTATACCTCAAGCTTTTTTAGGCAACTTTCATCCCAATGGAGAAGTGAATCAAATTTGGAGTAGCAAGGAGGTGGTAAATCATACAAAGTATAGAATTTACAGCACTCAGGAGTTCATACTTTTCAATAAAAGAACTGTTGGGTTGGTCAAAAATTCATTCAAGTTTTTGCTTACCATCTTATGGGAAATGAGTGAACTTTTTGGCCAAACCAATAGCTTAGAAATGCAGACACAATAGCAATGACCCAAAGTCTCTGGCCATTTTATTCTAATCAGTCAATTAAATCTAACCATAATCATTTAAATTGGAAAATATTTGACAAATATTTTGTGAAATTTACACGTCTTAGAAGACTAATTTATCTGCACTCAGATGAAGTGTTAGATACTCAGTGGTGTCTGACTCCTTTGCAACTCTATGGACTCTAGCCTGCCAGGCTCTTCTGTCCATGGAATTCTCCGGGCAAGAATACTAGAGTGGGTTGCCATGCCCTTCTCCAGGGGATCTTCCCAATGCAGGGGTCAAACAGGGCTCCTGCATTGGCAGACAGATTCTTTACCATCTGAGCCACTAGGGAAACCCAATTTATCTGTTCTGCTCATAATATTAAGCATACCATCTAAGATAATATTATGCAGTGACTCTCTCCATTTTCTCACTTAGTGGAACTTTCAAATAGAACAGAATGCAGTCAGGTTTTAGTTATAAGTCCCTAAAAAGGGAAAGAAGTTTTCATGCAGTAGTAATGGAAGTCAGTGGATTTCTTCTCAGCTATTGTGGATATGGTCCCACAACACAAAGTGGCTGCTTTAATGGCAAGAGTCCTCAAGGTATCCAAAAGTTTTTTCCTGAAGACAAACTATGATGAGCTTTCTTCTCACTTCAAACTATCAGACGTTTAAGAATAAGGCAAGTCTAAAGGTATGAGCATCTCACGTGGCTTGCAGAAAAATGGGTTCAATTATGCTTTATGCCCTTTGCATTTTCCCTGAAAGATATCATCTAAATGACATTTTGTCAGGCACTCCAAGCTTTGCCTGGCATGAGGAAAGTCAAGGAAATGGCAACCCACTCCAGTATTCTTGCCTGGAGAATTCCATGGACGGAGGAGCCTGGCGGGCTACAGTCTATGGGGTCACAAAGAGTAGGACATGACTGAGCGACTTCATTTCACTTCACTTCACTTCAATAGTGCAGAAGATAGAGTCAAAGTATAACATTATGATGATCCCAACTGTTTTCCAATTCCTGTTTAAAAGAAGGGTTTCCATTTAGTTCGATAAGAAAGAGAACTACAGGATAATCCCTGGAGACCTTCCCTGCCCAGCACAATTTAATCCTTAACTTTTTACTTAGTGAGCACCAACAACATTAAACTGTATTCCAGGAACTGTTTCAAACCCTGAAGACATGGTACACATCAACACAGACAAGTGCCTGCTCTTATGGGACTTTTATTTAAGATAAAGGAAAAAGACCGTATAAGTGAGTAAGGAAAGAAACAAAATAGATGGATGCCATAGGAAAATAAATCAGGACAAGACAGTGGAATGGAAGGATCTAATAGAGGCCTCTATAGATTGTTTGATGACTGACAACCTCTCTGACAAGTCAGCCATGTGAATATCTGTGTAAAGAGACTCCTAGTCACAATGCACAAGTTCAAAGGCATTGAAGTGGGAAGCTGTCTGTGTGCTAGAGGAACAAAACAGAGGGCCAGTGAGACTGACATTCAGTGAGCTAAGTGAGAAGTGATTGTAAAATGGTATTCAGGAGCCAGATTACATGATGTAAGCAAGTAGTTTTTATTTTATTCTAAAGGTATTGGGAAACAAACATGTGGCATGATGTAATTTAAGTTAATCATGATTTCTGTTTACAGTGTGGAGAATGGATTTAACTTGAACTAGAGTGAAAACAGGAAGATTTACTGCATTAATCTAGGCAAGGACACAACTGAAGCGACTGAGCATGCATAGTTTCAGCATTATTGAAAGTTAAGCATTATTTTAAGTAAAATGAAAGCAAAAGGTGCTACCATAAAAATATCAACTGGTTTTAATTTTTTTCTAATTTTTTGTCTCTAAAATGTTTTCTTTAATGATGATATGTTTACCCTTGTAATGAATAAAATCAAAAGGAGGGAAAAAAAAAATCTAGGCAAGGAGCAGGGGGTGGTTAGCTTAGAACATGTGGACACAGTTAAAATGGAGAGACAATGAAAGACTTAAGATATATTTTGGAAGTATAGTCAATAGGGTTTGCTGATGGAGGGGAGGTGGAGAAGCAGAGAAAGAATTAAGTATGCAAGGGTAGAAGGCATGACATTTGCCAAAATGTGGAAGTAACTGGAAACCAAGTTTGGGAATGATGAGTTAGCTGCAGACACATAAATCTTCAGTTGCCTTTGAACGATCCACGCAGACACCGTGATTTGCAGGTCTTGCCCAGAGTCGCTGCCCTCTTCAAGGCCCATCCAGCACCTATGTCACTTGCTCTGGAGCATATCAGTCTCCGAGGTAAAACTTAAAAATGAGTCTTACCAAAATCCCTTCCCTTTTCTTCTCTTTTATTTTCTCAGCCTTTGTGGAACTCTTCCTTTTCTTACTCCCAAAGAAATAAACTGTTCAGACCAGGACTCTATAAGCTTTGGGACTTCAAATGATCCTATATTTGATCTCTAGCATACCTGTTCTATCAGAAGAATTTATTCCTATCTCTGCTTTCTTACTAATGATTGATGGTGAGTCCCCATCAATCACAATCCCCTTACCACACCAATTGCTGAAAGCCCCTTCCAAATCAAGCCCTTACCCGCTGCATCTCTAGTTTAGTGGGCCAGTTCAACTGAAGCCTTAGGTTTCTCTTCAGAGTCTTCACTACAGAGTAATAAGCAATATCCCTTTGATTTGTTTCACAAGTTGTGGGGCATCCTATGAAATGATTTGACTGCAACATTCAAGGGAAGTTTTTAAGGTTTTTTGGAACCTTCATAAAAGAAGTGTATTAAAGGTAGCTAAATAATCCATATCAACACAAGAGAATGCTCTCTGAAATACATAAAAGTGATCATAAAACATTTTGACTCTTCCTCTGATACCTAGGAAAATAAATTCCCATTAGTTGTACTTCTGATTTTTGTCTATTCTATAAATATTTTTAGCTAAAAAAAAGTCAATACTGCCTTTCCATAAGAAAGTATATATAAGAAGGCAAATCTTTTGCTGTACTTGTTCTGTTACTGTCATCCACATCCTATACATAATAAAGAGAGCCACAGAGGCATTCGCTGAATATTTGCAGTGGTTATTATTTATTGCTAAGAGCTCAAAAAAATTCTCATTTGTTAGGTAAAGAAACTATTAAAGCATAAATTTTCTTTTATCATGATTAAACGGTAGGCAGAAACATCAAGAAAATAGTGATTTCATATACATTGAGGTAACCAACTCAACTTAAAAAAAGCATAGCAAATATATACTAATGAAATCATTTATTAGTTAACCTAGCCACTAAGATCTACTATGAGAGTTTAAGCTGTAACAACACTAAAATATTGCAATAAGATGAAAGATTGACATGATCATATATATAATTCACCTAAAAACCAAATAATAAGAAACAGTAAGTGACTGTATGGATGTTTTATTTTCCATCCAGATATTTGGCACTCTGTTGAAATACCATTGGTTTGTATGTTTCTAATGAGAAGAATGCTATCCAACCATAAAGTACATATACAGAAAGGAATGAAAAATACCCTTTAAAGATTAATCAAGTGCAATAATTTTTGGTTCAAGATTCCAGACCCATCTTTCACTTTGCTATGCATTACCTTATGAAAATTTGAGGTAAGACACTCATTTGTCACCACTTTTTCAGTCTTTCGATTAGGAGAGGTTGAGATACTGATGTGCATTTAATCTTATTATACAGTTCTGAAGAATATGTGCCAAGAAATACTTTCTCTAACAATAGTTTTAATCATTACAGAAGACAGTTAATGCAATAGAAAGCCATGAGGGTAATTCACATACTTACCAAATATCATGATGCATCAACCAATTAATCTGTTAAAACAAAAGAGCCTTCTCAATCTTGAACTTTGAAACAAAAACTCTCAGCAAGCATTCTGAGAGGACAAGACTTCTTATCTCCTTTATTAGCATATACAGTTGAAATTAAACCCAAGTGTTTTTTAAGTCAAAGTATTTATGTCTGAAATATCAACTTCGCCTTTCATCTCTCTGTAACCCTTATAGGTTACAAGTTTCTGACACGTGATCTCCTCTGCTTTGTAAGCAACTATAAATTTTTATATTTTTTGCGTGCTTTGTCTTAGATAACATCTCCCACAGTTGAGCTTTATGAACTAATGCTATTACAAGAAAAAAATGGGGGGATGGGTGGGAAGGGGGCTCAAGAGGGAGAAGATATATATATATATACACTTATGGCTGATTCATGTTGTTGTACAGCAGAAATCAACCCAATATTGTAAAGCAATTATCCTCCAATAAAATTTTTTAAATAAATGTATTCATGCACTAACTTATTTATTAAGTCAAAGAACAAAATATAATCACCCATACTTAAAAAGATACAATAATTGCAATTAATGACTTCTGATTAGTCTCTCAGTGAAAATTCAATTACTAAAAACAACAAGGATCAAAATAAATCCAAGATTATTTATTCAATTGTGTCATAGATTCTGAGATAGGAAAAAAACATGAGTTAAAGCTGATTCTAATTCAACCTGAATTAAATTTATTATTCCTTTAAAATAACAGTGAACAGTCATACTAATACATCAAATGGAACTATTAATTCCCCAATTCTGCACATTCCCACAATCTGTATGTTGCCAAATCATAAATTGAAATTTAAAGAGGACTACCGCTTATCATGACATCTAATTCTTTAAGGTTTCAAATAGTAGAAAGAATATCAACTAATAATAACAGTAAACATTATAAAATTAAATGTGTTTAAAATTCTAACAAAAATATAGGTTTTTTTACTTATACTATTATTTTCTCTAATGAATACTTCAAGTTGGCATTCATCTACCCCCATCAGTATGAAAAACATAACGCAGAAAAAAGCTCTCTTCTTTGAGCCAGAAGCTCAAAATTAGGAAAATAGTCCTATACACACCTTAGAAATCTAAAGAGCAGATTCTGATGGAAACAATCACACTAATACCCTAAGTAATTCTGGGTTAGGATGGTATGTCATTAAATTGAAAGAGATACAATTTTGTAAGCTTCAAAGCCTTCATTGTTTTCTAACAAAAGAAAAATATTCCTTATATTCAAATCTGAGAAAGAGAGAGCTGAAACTTGAGGGTAGTGAAATGGGCTTCTCTTCTGTGTCTTTATAGCCAATTTGATATTTTGAAATAATGTAAAAAAGAAACTCCAGTACTTTGACCACCTCATGTTAAGAGTTGACTCATTGGAAAAGACTCTGATGCTGGGAGGGATTGGGGGCAGGAGGAGGAGACAACAGAGGATGAGGTGGCTGGATGGCATAACCGGGCTCAATGGACGTGAGTCTGAGTGAACTCTGGGAGTTGGTGATGGACAGGGAGGCCTGGCCTGCTGCGGTTCATGGGGCCGCAAAGAGTCGGACACGACTGAGCGACTGAACTGAACTGAAAGAAGAAATAAAATGTTCTTCAAAAATATTTAGTTTTAACTGAAACTTATGCAATTACCTTAATGAAAAACTATATATACAGTGATATTTCGATTTTGAATGATTTAAGGAACTATTATTAAAGAAAAGGATGTAGTTATTTGATAACTTCAAGAGAAAAGTCTCTACTTGACAACCAAATCGGTGTTTTAAGATTGCAGAACTCAATTCAAGAACTTAGTGATTTTTTGTCTTGAGATGTGTAACTTTCCATTTATTAAGTAATATTTTATTAATTAAAAAGAAGTAAATATGTACTCCAAATCTGAGGTCAATATATAATGAAGAACTAAAAGTGTTAAGGGCTTCCCACTTGTCAAAGTGGTAATGAATCTGCCTGCCAACACAGGAGATGCAGGAAGTGTGGGTTCGATCCCTGGATTGGGAAGATCCGCTGGATGAAGGAATGACATCCTGCTCCCGTATTCTTGCCTGGAAAATTCCATGGACAGCCTGATGGGCTACAGTCCATGAGGCTGCAAAGAGCTGGACAAAACTGAGTACACACACACAGGCAAAAAGCTGTAAAAGTGCTCAAACATTTATCTATATTTTCTATGTCTTGATTTCATTCACTAATAATAAATTCTCCTAAAGAAAATGTATTCTCCTGTCCTGTGCAGTGAAGTATGCCAAGTCATTTTCTTTAAACAATGATATGTTTCATTAATATGCTTCTTGGCAAAGTGCCTGGAGAGGAGAAACAAGTTCTAATTTTTAAATACTCTAGACAGCTTATTATAGTTTATGCTGAAATATAGAATGAATGCAGGCAGATCAAGTACTCCTGAAATTCAGCATGCACTTTTATATGGTCCTTATTGATTCCAAGAGATTTATTTGATTGACCGTGTAAGCAGAAACAATACAGTTCTTGGTAACTTGCTATTTGGATAAATTTATCTTTTTAAAATAAGTTAGAAATCTACACTAAATTCAATTCCCCATCGAATTTTATTAACTGTCTGCAAGATACCAAATAATTGTTTGACCAAACTCTTCCTGCTTTGCCAGAGAGAAGATTGAAAACCATAAACTCGGGTGAATGAGTAAGACTAATGGAGACAACAGAGTCGTATTAAAATGAGTTGTGGGTTTTTTGCTCCTGCTTTGGGACCCTTATAAGACCATGTTTATTTTTCTTTTATACATGCACATAAATAAACATGTAAAATGGTTTTTAAAAAGTGGATCATACTGATGAGGACTCACATTTCTTGGTTTGAAGAATGCAGCGGAATACCAACACTTAAAACAAATGGATACATTTCTAAAATTCAGAAGAAAATTAGAAATTTTAAGCATAGACTTGTGTCTACCAACTAAAGTTTCGTAGCATATACAAACAACAATTTAACATTTCAGTGTTTGATTCTCAGATTTGATTATCTACAATGTCAAAATACCTCAAGTGATTGAAGGTTTTCCATTTCAAATTATTCTGTTAAGTACCACTAAATATTTTGTAAAATGCTTTTTAGGTTCCTAAGTGGGTTACATTTATATTATTCTTCTACTATGCAGAATAATAGATAATTATTATCTGTTTCTTGGTCAGGGGAAGAATTCATCCCCAGAAATAAAATCTTGGTTAAATTTTGCTGTTCAGTTCAGTTCAGTTCAGTCGCTCAGTCGTGTTCGACTCTTTGCGACCCCATGAATCACAGCACGCCAGGCCTCCCTGTCCATCACCAACTCCCGGAGTTCACTCAGATTCATGTCCATCAAGTCAGTGATGCCATCCAGCCATCTCATCCTCTGTCGTCCCCTTCTTCTCCTGCCCCCAATCCCTTCTAGCATCAGAATCTTTTCCAGTGAGTCAACTCTTCGCATGAGGTGGCCAAAGTACTGGAGTTTCAGCTTTAGCATCATTCCCTCCAAAGAAATCCCAGGGCTGATCTCCTTCAGAATGGACTGGTTGGATCTCCTTGCAGTCCAAGGGACTCTCAAGAGTCTTCTCCAACACCACAGTTCAAAAGCATCAATTCTGTGGCACTCAGCCTTCTTCACAGTCCAACTCTTACATCTATACATGACTACTGGAAAAACCATAGCCTTGACTAGACGGACCTTAGTTGGCAAAGTAATGTCTCTGCTTTTGAATATGCTATCTAGGTTGGTCATAACTTTTCTTCCAAGGAGTAAGTGTCTTTTAATTTCATGGCTGCAATCACCATCTGCATTGGAGCCCAAAAAAATAAAGTCTGACACTGTTTCCACTGTTTGCCCATCTATTTCCCATGAAGTAATGGGACCAGATGCCATGATCTTCGTTTTCTGAATGTTGAGCTTTAAGCCAACTCTTTCACTCTTCTCTTTCACTTTCATCAAGAGGCTTTTTAGTTCCTCTTCACTTTCTGCCATAAGGGTGGTGTCATTTGCATATCTGAGGTTATTGATATTTCTCCCGGCAATCTTGATTCCAGCTTGTAACAAATTATTCACCACAGATTAAGACATGTTTCTTTGTATAAGAAAATTTCCTGCTTGAAATTTTGGTAAAACACAACATATGGAAAAAATATAGCTCTTAAAATAACTTGGTAAAATAATTTAGAAAATGAAACGGTGTAAAATGCTGTAACCACAGTACATAAGTAACATTTCCTCCAATAACCATTAAAGATGCAGTTATAACCAGACTTCCCTTAGAACTATTTTATTTTTTTATAACATTACAAAAATGGCTTTCTGCACTAAAACTTTGCACACCTTGCTCACAGTTATTTGCTCATGCTCCTTGTGAAAAATGTCTAAGGAAAACAAGCACACATGTTAACTTATTTTAAGTTGAAACACACATGCTTATCCTATTTTAAGAGAGATCTGATGGTTGAAATATTTCATTTCTCAGAAACTTAATGGAAATAGTTCCTGACTGCAGTGAAGACAGTAATAAAATATTATTAAGTGGAAAATTGTCCTTGTTCTAAATCCACTATTTTACACCTCTATAGAATCATAAACATTTAAGAAATGTTCTAACAAGCAAATAGTCCAATAAAATATATGTTCAGTGTCAAAAGATGTTCTGTTAATTTTTATTATTTATCATCTCCTTTTTTTAATGTATAATATGTACAAAATAGAGAAAGAAACTTGGAGAGAGAAATTACAATCCCACATTTTTATATATGAAATTTATTTCTGTAAAAGTATTCACATGGACAACCAGAATTTAAGCTTTTATCATTACCCTAGAATGATATAAACTCAGAGAACTACTTTTTTGTGCCCTTTATTGACAGAGAAGCTCTACATTCTAAGGAAGAAAATTCGCATGATCCCTTCTGTCTTTCAATGAATTACCTGAATTCCAGTTTCCTGGCAGTGTTGATGATAGATAAATTATACGAATTTAAAGTCAGATAGATAAGAATTCAGTAACAATCTCTTCACTCCTTTAATTATCTGCTTATTAATCTTCATAGAATTAATCTGTTTATTAATTCCAATAGAATGGGAATCAGAATAATGTTTTCCTTATGAGCTGACAGGAGGCTTTCCTGTAAAGGATATAATATTAGACCAGCCACATAGTAAATGTATAATACATTTTATTATTATTTCACTATAAGAGGAAAGATGACTTTTAAAATGATGATAAAAATATTTCTCAAACACTTACTGTTAAAATTAGAGTTTCAACTTTGCTCTTGATCAGGTTGTATCTATATTTCGCTAATGTGCAGTTATTTTGCTTATATTTTGGCACCATATGAATATTTTACATGCATTATCTACCTTGACCATTACAACACTGTAAATTCATTTTACAGACAAAATAATTAAGGGGGAGCATTCTCTAGTCCCAAGAATTTTAAAGATACTATATTTTTAAATTTATTTTGAACTTCTCTAGGTTTAAAGAGGAGATTCAGAGAAGACATAGCCTATATCTACATTAAAAATAATTTAGAGAAATTTGATGAGGAATTCCCTCCATTATGGGGATATTACCACATTAGACACAGCTTTTTTCCTAATATTTCCTTGAATTACAGTACTACTAGATGAAATTATATAAATCAATAAACTGAGTATATCCTTAAAGATCTATTTTACCCTACATTTTTAAAACAGATTTAGAATCTGGAATTTTTGTTCTACTTCTGGCTGATAAGCATAATCAGTTAGATTTGCTTCTGTTGTATTATTTCATAGATAAATTTGAAGCTTATTCCTTTAACTTCATTACTTAATAATAAGAACAATTAAAATTTTAGATTCCTAGAAATAAATAGAAATATTTCAAAATGTAAGCAAAATAACTGCACATTAGCTAAATATAGATACAACCTGATCAAGAGCAAAGTTGAAACTCTAATTTTAATATGAACCAAATCTCATGTGTGTCAGTATATGTATGTGTGTGTACGACATGAAGTTTTGTTTGAGTTGAAAAATAAATAATAAAAGTAAATATTTAATATTTACTTCTCATGCTGTATATAGCATGATCATAAACCACAGATTATATACTACTATTTTAACTTTCAGGTGACTTCCAAAGAAAGGAAATATTTGAGATAATGATGCAATTCTTGAGACTTTTTGAAAATGAGAAGTCATAACAGTTTAGTGACTGAATTAAAATTATAACTCAACAGTAGAATGCAAGTCAAGTTCACAAAAGAGTTTGTACAGATAATCCTCAACTTGCTTAATTCACAAAAAGAGTTCCAAGTATTGAACATGTCTCCTAAAAACAGGGTTCAACATTAACAACAATCTGAGTTGCAATATTAATATAAATAGAAACCAGAGAGAAAATTCTAAAATGTAGTCAAAAGTTTGATAATATTGATAACAGTATGTAATCAAATATGTGGCTATTATTAAAATTCTTTTTTAAAAACAAGGAAAATTGAAACTTGTGGTGTGGTACCATTATTACCCCATTGGTAGTATTAAGGAAAAAAATTTTTAACCAAATATTTTAAAATTTTTCAATAAAATAAAAATCTTTTTATATATTTTCATTCTTGAAAAATAAATCAGATATCAGATTATTTAATAATGTTATCCTTTAAATTATTAGATCATTATAGTTAAGATGTATGTCTTTTTAGTTTATAGTGTATATGAAATTACATATACAATGTATTGTATATATATTCTTATACATAGTAATATAGTATGTGTGTGTTCAGTCACTCACTCATGTCCAACTCTTTGTGGCCCCATGGATTGTACCCTGCCAGGCTCCTCTGCCTATGAAATTTTCCAGGCAATATACTACAGTGGGCTGTCATTTCCTACTCCAGGGGATCTTCCTGACCCAAGGATTGAACCCACATTTCTTGCATCTTTTGCACTTCTTGCACTGCCAGGAGGATTCTTTACCACTACTGCCACCTGAGAAGCCCAGGAATATATGATATATTTATTATATAGTGAATATACTATATATATATATGAAGCTAAAGTGACATATGCACCTTTTAACTGTAAGGTCCTGAAAATTTAGAGTTTAAAAGAAAAATATTATGTAATATGATGTGCATATTTATTGTAATCTTTCATACATACTTATTTCTACCCTCACCTTATCATTAGCATGAAGAATGGTTATTGATTGACCAAAGATTCTCACCCTGAGACCCATGGTTCTTTAGATTTTAATGGATGATACTTGAAAGATTTATAAAATACCTGGAGATAAAATTTATCTGTGATATTTTACACTTTTCTGATGAAGGACTCTCCAACTTTCCTACAGGTTAAGAGCAGCTATTTGAGATACAAGAAAGCCAATAGAGAAAGAAAGAAAGAGATGATGGAGTAGTGAGTATGTATGTCATGGTATGGTTTTAAATCCTACCTCTCCCATATGGCTGTGGAATCCTCTTTAAGTTTCATTTTTGAAATTTTAATCCAAAATTATTGAGATAATTATGATACTATTGCAGACTAAACTATCCAAGTAGATTATATACACATGCATCTGGTGGCTCTTGCAAGAAAGGATGGTTGAATTCACCAGAATTATACCTCATCACAGCTGCACAGAATCACCCAAATATCCAAACATTTAGCAATGTACAATAAGATGGCCATGCCAAATTATGAGTTATAATTTAACAATTTGGGACATATGATGCCTATTTTATATTCAAATCATATTCAGATAATATCTATTTCACTATAATACAAATGTCTTCACACCTTTTAATCACATGCTTAGAAGTTACAGATATAAATTATTTCTGTAAATTATGATTAATTGCACAAAGATTTGTTCCACCTTTTGAATTTTCTATTAATTTACTCAAACAATGCAAATACATACATGAACTAGTTATGAATAAAATTCACCAGGAAAAAAATGACTTGTATTTCAAATATTTGGAGCTTGAATATTACACTCATCAGATGATTGAGTCAAAAGAGAAATTTATTTCATGCTCCCAAATAAAACAAATTTAAGATAAATGCCCTAGAGATGGCCCAAGGAATGACTTCAATCTTGAAGCAATATTGACTTATACAAATATAGAGTTGCGCTTTGAATCACTTTTAATGTGAGGAATCCATACATTTTTAATGTCATTTAAAGTCTTGTTCAGAGAAAAATGGTAACAATGTTAGTTTTGCCTTTTCTGAGTCAATTGTGAAAACCTTTAATGAATTAGCTAAGATTTACTAAGAAAAATAATTGCTCAGTTCTGTTCTACTCAACAGAAATATGAGTACTTTCTTTTCAGGTAGTGAGTTGAATGGACAAAATCACAGTGCCATTTCCTGCTTCACACTGTGCCCATTTAGTAATACAGAATTGGTCACCACGTTCTTAGCATTGCTTTTCAGGGAAGTCATGCGCACTGCAGAGGAGCTGAGTAGATAGCTGGTGGATCTCTCTCCATAGGATCTCCTTCCACAACAGAGCTGACTATTGAAATGTCTCCTGAAGCTTTCACTGAGCAAATAAAGAGCAAATGGATTGACACAGGAATTGCAAAAGCTCAGAACCCGGGCAACCAAGGTGACAATCATGTGGCCTAGAGATGGGTCAATCTTGTTATAGTTGAAAGACCTGTACATGTAGAGGATGTGATTTGGAAACCAACAGAAGATGAAGCAGCCCACAAAGACCAGCACGATTTTGGCCAGGCGTTTCCGTGTTTCCATCTGCGAATATAAGGAAGTAGTCCCTCTGATTAAAATGAAAATGGAGGCAGCCACATTCTAAAATACACTGTGTTCGAAAGATGTAAAACTCAGCATAGCATGCAAATGCATCCAAAAGCACAAACACGATTTTCCTTGCCAAGATAATGACTTTAACAATTTGATGTAGCTTATTTTGGTCATTACACTATTTTCACTTTAAAATGTTTGACAGTTTATAAAAGGCTATGTTCATGTTAAAATTGTGATCTTAAACATTTCTTAACTTTTCCTTTTGCTTAAAGCCTTATCACGATCACTATAAACATAAATCATTTCTGTTTGTATTAAACTCATTGAATTAAAAAACCACAGAATAAATTCAAGCTTAAAAAATTTTAAATCAGAGTATTTTAAATAAGAAAATTTGATCTATTGAAATAGGGCATGACTTTTTAAAAATCTTATCCACACACACACAGAAAAAAAAAAAAAAACTTGAAATTTAATTTAAACTCCAGCCTCTCATAAATCAAAAGCATCTGATAAAACTGTCATTTCTATAAACATTATTATGTTAGACTATGTACCCTTAAAATAAAAACATTTTTTTTTCATAAAATTCACCCAGTATGTTTAGGGTTTTATAGGAAGGTCTTCAGGAATGTGATAAATAGACAAAATTCAAATATGAGACAGTGATCTTTTTAAATCTAAAAATCATTTTCTAACATCTAGAGCCCCAAGTTTAGCTCACATTTGTCTAATTTGTTTGAATATTTAAATAAGGCAACATGAAAGTGAAGACATAATTTACCAAGATATTTATAGTAGACAAGATATTTTCTGAGCTAAAACTATTGGTAATTGACTAGAATATGCCAGGGAAGTCTGGAAAGGTTCAGGGTTAAAACAGATCTGGGGAGTAAGTAGTGGTGAATGGTAAACAAAAGTGTAAGTGAGAAGGAGTCTAGACCAGGAAGCAGAATGTGGCGCTCTGGATATAATCCAGTAGCATCAATTAGACAAGTTGGATGAATTAGGGAAGTGGATGTAAAGCTTATATTACTAAGTATGGGCCTCCAGAGCAGTTTGAGCCTAGGTGCAAGAATTTCACTGCAGTATACATTTATTTACTATTTATTTATTGGAAAAGCTATAGAGTTGAATTAGACCAAGTCTGATGTTGGCACCACCCCACCCTCTTCTCCCTTTCACTCTTGTTTTGAGGCCCTCTGTTCCCAGTCTCCTGCTTTGGTATTCTAACCAAGCCTCACCCCCAGGCCCCGGGCAGTGTTCTAGTCCTTTTCTGATGTAACCTTCCCCCAGACTTTCTGTCATCCCTTGTGGGCTAATGGGAGAAGAAACAATAATTGAATAAATGTATACTCAAAATGTGACTCAGATGGTAAAGAATCCGCCTGCAGGGCAGAAGACCTGGGTTTGATCCCCTGAAGGGGATCTTCCCAATCCAGTCCATAGGGTCGCAAATAGTCAGACACAGCTGAAGCGACTTAGCACACACACATACTTAAAATGTGAAATTTTTTCTGGTTTGTTATGTTTCTTTGCATAAACATTTGCACGTAAAGAAAAGCCATCAGAGACATTCTAACAGGCACGTTCAGGTGTCAGATAAATTGGACCTCAGTGGACTTTTACAGCTAAGCTGCTGCTGCTGCTAAGTCGCTTCAGTCGTGTCCGACTCTGTGCGACCACATAGACGGCAGCCCACCAGGCTCTGCCATCCCAGGGATTCTCCAGGCAAGAACAGTGGAGTGGGTTGCCATTTCCTTCTCCAATGCATGAAAGTGAAAAGAGAAAGTGAAGTCACTCAGTCGTGTCTGACTCTTAGTGACCCCATGGACTGTTAAGACATGGCCACAAAATAGAGACCACTGTCTCCAACATCCCTTCTAGTTCAGGCTACTGTGTGTCCCAGTGTCCTCTTACTGTTCTAATCATTCCTGGTATTGAAAGCCCATGAGCTAGAAACTCAAAATAGCACCGACTGCTTCTCACCAGCATGCCCTCAACATACACACCTACAGAGCTTACCTGTTTTTTGGTATGTTCATTGTATTCTCCTGGAAGATTATGTGCACTTTTTATTAAGGTCTTTGCAATGTGATAATAATAAACACTAATAATAACAAGTGGTATGAGGAAGTAGACCAAGAAGATGAGCACTGAATGAATCTTTGGATGTAATTCATCCATCTGAGGGTAGGGTATACACGCCGTGAAGCTGCCGTTATCCAAGCTGCCAACGCGTGCCACTTGGGAAAATATGGCTTCGGGAATAGCCAACAGCACGGAGACCACCCAGATGCCCACGGCCTTCACGCAGGTCCACAGCACTGCCCCTGATGTCTGGATATCCATGGGGTTTACGATGGCTCTGTACCTGGGTAGACAGTACATCTCAAATTACTCTCTTAAGAAAGAAAAATTAAAAAGAGAAAGGAAAAGAGAGAGAGATTTTACTAAGATGCCAACCTGTTTACCATAGCCAAGACACGGAAGCAATCTAGATGTCCATCAGCAGAAGAATGGATAAAGAAGATATGGTACAGATACACAATGGAATACTGCTGCTCCTACTGCTGCTAAGTCGCTTCAGTCATGTCCGATTCTGTGCGACCCCATATATGGCAGCCTGCCAGGCTCCCCCGTCCCTGGGATTCTCCAGGCAAGAACTCTGGAGTGGGTTGCCATTTCCTTCTCCAATGCATGAAAGTGAAAAGTGAAAGAGAAGTAGCTCAGTCGTGTCCGACTCAGCGACCCCATGGACTGCAGCCCACCAGGCTCCTCCATCCATGGGATTTTCCAGGCAAGAGTACTGGAGTGGGGTGCCATTGCTTTCTCCGCAATGGAATACTACTCAGCCATTAAAAAGAGTGAACTAATGCCACTTGCAGCAACACGGATGGACCTAGAGATTGTCACACTGAGTTAACAAAGTCAGACAGAGAAGGAGAAATAGCATATGACCTCCCTTTTATAAAGAATCTTTAAAAAATAATACAAATAAACTTATTTATGAAACAGAAATAAACATAGACTTACAGAATGAAAAAAAATTTTTTTTACACTTAGTAATGGAAAAAAAAAAAGAATTGTGGTTTCCAGGATTAAGGATGGGAGGAAGGATAGGAACTGACATGTACATACCACTCTATTTAAAATGGATAACCAACAAGGACTGACTGTATAGCATAGGGGACTCTACTCAATGTTATGCGGCAGCCTGGATGGGAGGGGGATTTGGGGGAGAATGGATACATGTATATGTATGGCTGAGTCCCTTTGCTGTTCACCTGAAATTATCACAACATTGTTAATTAGCTATACTCCAATACAAAATCAAATTTTTAAGTTTTTTTAAAAAGAGAGAGGTGCCAACACCCCAAGCTGTTATGTAGCGTGTGGAATAACTAAGAACCCTGGTGTCTCTCTGTCCACAAGTCATTCCACTGCTTATGAGCACAGAAAAGATGAGAAAAAATTTTTTAATTGTCATTTCCCAAACTTCAATAATTTGCTTCCATCCTTCACCTGTATTTTCTGCATCTACACATACTGCAAGTATTATCATATATTGAATAATTTTAATTAAATACTTTTATTTCCAATTACTACTGCAATTACTATAACACATAATCATAAAATATAAAATGTTCACAAAATAGTATTATTAAAATTTACCTGAATACTTTTCTAGAGCTTCTGAGGTTGAGTCTCCTATGTCTTTTTTCCCCTAAGGACACTGAGAAACCTTAGAGAAGAATTTAGATGGGGATTTTCTCCTTAATTTAGTCACAAGGACAGAAAGAACTGGAAATGGAATAGCATTCTGTCTTCATAGCTGAAATTTCGTTAATGTCGAGACCTCATGAAGTCTTCTCCCACCTAACACCATCATAGTAGTAAATGAACCACACTCCCAGACACAATAGCTTAAATAATCCAAGTCTTCTATACCTCATTCAATTGCACATGACTATTAAGTAAGTTAATAATAATGCAAACAAAACAAAATCATATGTAAATCTCAAATCACTTATATCTATCTTTAAAAGCATTTCAGGTTACCCATATACCTAGGAGGTTAACAAGATACAGAAAAGAAGTGATTTTAGTCAAACAAATTAGCACTGTTATTTCATCTCTGATATCTTTTAGAATATCACTTAAGATCTTTTTCTGCATCTGTAAGGTGGGGATAAAACCATCTCCCTCAAAGTTTTGTGATTAGAAAAACTGTACAGAGTACCTATTACAATGCCTGGCACCTAGCAGTTAGTTACCATGCCATGATCCTATGCCTTCTCTTTATTTATGTTTGAGTTAGTCTTATATTTCAAAAATTCAGAAGAGTTTAAACTACAAAACAAGCAGATAAAGTCTCCCTCTGAGGTTCTTTAAGAATTCATCCCATTGCCCATAGGAGAGGAGCAGCTCCCAACCTCAATAAAATAGTCTTTCTCCTTCCTGATTTGCACCAGATGTCATTTCCAGACACTCAACAGGAAAGTGGCAGTTCACATTTTCATCTAGAGGGTCTTCCCATGAAATATACAGAAATGAAAGCAAAGCAACAACAAGCAGCTTCCACTCCAAATTTAATGAAGTTGCAAACACATACAGACTTTGCACGTGGCAGAACTCAACAGACATGAGTTTCTTTCTCCTATTCTGATTAACTGAATGTTCTTCCAAAACTGAAAGAATTACAATCAGTAACTAGAATGAGCTAATGTATCTTCTTTTCTAAACTTTATCAGATGAATACATTCAAATAGGTTGGTTTGTGTTTCAAATCAGAGAGCACTGAGTGCTACAAAGCAGAAGTCTCTCATTCTATATCTGGTCCCACTCCTGAGTTAAAACAAATTTCAAATTACCTCCTTACATCCAAGAAATGTTCTTCTGCCATTGTCTCTTGAATTAAATATTACAGACATTAGCTCTTGACATCCTGTTATGATATTTAAAGATTTGCTTTCTTATGCCACCTTTATTCTTCTCATTCCTAACTTCCTGATTTAGTAAGATATATTACATTTTTACAAGATAGTCAGTGCAGTATTATTATGGCTAAACAAATATTGCTCTATTATGATGATGTTTTAAACTTAACTTTTCAGTCTGCCATTAAATAGGAAAAGCCATTAAGAATTTCTTATACCAGGGAAAGTAAAAATGCATCTTAATGGTGGAGAGTCCAGGTTTTGAATTGGGTTCAGACAGTGGTTCCATCACTGTGAGATTGTGGAAATGTTGCTTAATTTCAAATCTTAATTTTCTTCTCTTTAAAGTGGTAATAATTACAGTGCCTATTTCATAGCGTTGTGAGGATAAGAAACACAGACACAAAAAAAACAGTTAGCACAGTACTAAGGGCAATTAATCTTACACCTATCTCCAAATCCATAAGAAATTAAAATGTTCAGTGAGATGAAGTATGAGGTTAATTACTAATCAACACTTGATTACTATGTTCTGGGAGAAAAATAGAAGTGTAAACATATAACAAAGTGTTTCCAAACCATTTGAAGTGTATATTGGAATGTACTATGTAATTTCACCGCTAGTAATTCCAGTTCCTTGATTTAAATTTTCAAAATGCACACTGAGAAGCAAGAGTAGGCTCTGGAACACACAGAAGAGGCAACCAACTTTATGCTGTTATTAAAGTACTCACACTATGTTTACAAAGTATGTGATACATGTAAACTGAAAAAAGTCAGTAAATATGTAAAGAATAGCATTTTCTCTTTCCTTTGTCAGAGCCAGTTTACCAATCTCCAAGACAGTAGATCGAGAAAAGTAGAATGAAATAAACTCAAGCCCTAGGTCTTGCTACTGATATCACTTTTAAAAATGAAAGCATAAAGAGAGTAACTATTATAATGATAACTCTTCGTTAAGTTTTATTCTAATTACTAAGTAGAATTTTTTTCACATTCTAATTAAAATGGATTTCATGAAGAAGGGCAACTAAACTAAAACGTCACATTTTACTTCTGATATACAAAAAAAGTGTTTTAAAAGATAATACTGAATAGAAATGGTCATAGAAACAAAATGAGATGCATAACTTACTCAAAGTCACCCATCTTTATAGGAATGTGGTTTTAGAAAGAATACCTTACACAAACTAAAAGGTCAGTAGTATTTGGTTTACAAGACAATGGCTCTCAACTTTCTATTGAATATTGTCTTTTCATCAATGAAGATTAACTTCTCAATGCCAAAGTGATGTAAAGGTATTATTACAAATGCCAAGAAATTTAGATGGACTCATTTTTCATTAATAATTTAATATGTAAATTAAAGTGAAGGATCATGAACACCACCTTAATCATTCAAGTTAAATTGTTTATCTAAACAGTTTAAGTCAACAACCCACTCCTAAGGAAATTTGACCAGGGTTCCATGCAATGATGTCTAATTACACATTTCTCCCCACACCCATCCAGATATTCCTCCTGCTTAAATTCCCCAAATCATGATTGTAGAGAGTCTGGGAAAGGGTACTAGACCAAGAGTCAACAGGACTGGATTCTCCTCCCAGGCCTGCCTGGGCTTCAATATCCTCATCTGAAAAATAACACAGTTGAACTAGTTGATCCATAAGGTAGAATAATAGACATTTCCCACTCTTGAAATATATGGAAAGAAGATTTTATATCAAAGATGCATTTTTCAGCACTGTTTTAAGATACTGAAACTTAGTATCTTACCTGTTAGTGGGGGGGGATCATATCACTGGACTTCAGGTAATAAAACTAGAAGAATATATAAAGTCATGTCTGAAGAACATGTACTATTCTAGATGTTTTTGCTTCAAATAAATAGCAGTATTTAGTTAGTGAAATAAGTCTTCTCCTCATTTTGGAAAAAAAAAATCAAAATCAAACACTTTCCTAGTATTAAGGCAGACAGTCTTACCTATCAGGTTATTAAACTACTGAATAAGAAAAGTGCACCTCTAATTTTTTAGGGACACACCAAAAGCTTCTACAAGATTGTCGCACATCTATTCTATAGCTTTTCTATGAAATGGATAATGAAGATCCCCAGAGTGTGTGTGACTCAGTGGACATGAGTTTGAGAAAACTCAGGGAGATAGTGAAGGACAGGGAAGCCTGGCGGAGCTGCAGTTCATGGGTTGCAAAGACTCACACACGACTTAGCCACTGAACAACAAAAAAGTGTGGAAGGGAAAGGCTAGGATGTGCAATTTTAAACTAATGCAAATATTTTTAAAATAATGATTTTCTTATTTTTTTTCAAGCTTCACATCTCTGTCCATTTTAACTCCTTTTACTCTAATTCTCTGATAGAGTCTCTCTCCTTGTCTCCCCTCTTCCTCCCTGCCCTTCCCTTACCCTTCCTTGCCCGGGTACCCTTCTGCCCCTCTCCACGGCCGCGGCCTCTGCCCTTACCTGTCGGCACTGAGGGCAGTGAGAGTGAACACGGACACCCCCACGGAGGTGAGCTGGATGACCGGGATGAGTTTGCAGCCCACCTTCCCGAACATCCACTCGTCGAAGAAGTAGCGCGAGGCATCCACCGGGACGCAGGTGAGCAGCAGCAGCACGTCCCCAGCGGCCAGGTTAGAGATGAAGATGTTGGGGACGCTCCTCATGGCGCTGTTGGTGATGAAGACCTTCACCAACATAATGTTGCCCAGCAAGCCCACTGTGATGATGAGCAGGTAGAGGGACGGGATCACACAGCGGATCACCAACTCCGCAGTGGTCCGGTCCGGGGCGGGTAGGAAATCCCTTTCCGACATCCCGGGAACGAAACCGCTCCGATTCCCGCCCGCGGGCTGGGAGAGGTTGGAAAGAGACTCGGGTGGCATGGTCTCTTTTCCAGGAGAGTTCGCTGGAGTTTCCGTGCGGCCAGGTGCCCAGAAGAGTGCAACTCACTCTTAGGCTGAATGGATTTCCCTCTCGCCAGGACAAGCTTCCCGCCCGCGAGGATCGGGTCACACCGCCTGGTCCCCTAAGAAGACCCAAGGGTGAGAAGTGTCCGCAGGATCCAGCCCTTCACTTTTAGAAGGGGCGCGTTGGCTCCTGCTGGCTCCGAATTGAAAGGGAAAAAAAAAAACCAAAGCAAAGCAGTTGAGTCTTTGTTCCAGTCCTCAATGGATTGTCCTCGCTTCTAGCTAGCGGAGAATAACCCTTTTGTGAATAAAGAGTAATCGCTCTGGAATTAATTGAAGTACCTGTCAGACTTTTCGCGGGGAAGGCAGGAAGTCATCCTGTCGCTGTCCAGCCGCTGAAACGCTAGGAACTAGCAGTGGGGCGGTTAGCACTTTGCTGGTCCCACAGCTTTGCTCTTGTTCCTGCAGTTCCTGCAGCGTTGTGTGGGATTGGAGGGGCTCCGAGTCCTTTCTCTAGCGGGACCTCCCTCTATAGATCCATCCTTACCCGCCTCCAAGCAGGAAGCGCCCCCAGACAGAAGTTTGTGAACCTCTGAAGATTTGGGGGCTGAGCTGGTGAGTCCCTGATCCTCTCACACTGAATTTAGGAAAGAAAAGGAGTGACAAAGGAGGAAGTAAATGAATGGTATTCCTTACTACTTTTCTTCCTTGACCCACTTTTCTCACTCCAAAGATAGAAACTCTTTCCTATAGTCAGCATATTGTTTCTTTAACTTACATTTCATTGAAATAAGATGACACCACCCTTAGGGCAGAAAGTGAAGAGGAACTAAAGAGCCTCTTGATGAAAGTGAAAGAGGAGAGTGAAAAAGTTGGCTTAAAGCTCAACATTAAGAAAACTAAGATCACAGCATCTGGTCCCATCGCTTCATGGGAAATAGATGGGGAAAAAGTGGAAACAGTGTCAGACTTTATTTTTTGGGGCTACAAAATCACCACAGATGGTGACTACAGCCATAAAATTAAGATGCTTACTCCTTGGAAGGAAAGTTATGACCAACCTAGATAGCATATCCAAAAGCAGAGACATTGCCAACAAAGGTCTGTCTAGTCAAGGCTATGGTTTTTCCAGTGGTCATGTATGGATGGGAGAGTTGGACTGTGAAGAAAGCTGAGCACTGAAGAATTGATGCTTTTGGACTGTGGTGTTGGAGAAGACTCTTGAGATTCCCTTGGACTGCAAGGAGATCCAACCAGTCCATTCTAAAGGAGATCAGTCCTGGGTGTTCTTTGGAAGGAATGATGCTAAAGCTGAAACTCCAGTACTTTGGCCACCTCATGCAAAGAGTTGACTCATTGGAAAAGACCTTGATGCTGGGAGGGATTGGGGCAGGAGGAGAAGGGGACGACAGAGGATGAGATGGCTGGATGGCATCACTGACTCGATGGACGTGAATCTGAGTGAAGTCCGGGAGTTGGTGATGGACAGGGAGGCCTGGCGTGCTGCGACTCATGGGTTTGCAAAGAGTCAGACACGACTGAGTGACTGAACTCAACTGAACTGAAGGTACACAATTCTTAAATGTACAGATCAGATATACACCATTCAGAACCTACAATCTAACCACTATCCCCCAATGTAACCACTGCTGTTCTGTCTTTTATCATCTGAAACAAGTTTACCTATTTTTGAGCATCATATAAGTGGAATTATAAAATGTCTAACCATGTGTTAAACACTTCTTTGGGCTTCCCTGGTAGCTCAGCTGGTAAAGAACCTGCCTGCAATGCAGGAGATCCCAGTTTGATTCCTGGGTCAGGAAGATCCCCTGGAGAAGTGATAGGCTACCCCCTCCGGTATTCTTGGGCTTCCCTAGTGGCTCAGATAGTAAAGAATCTGCTTGTAATGCAGGAGGCCTGGGTTTGATCCCTGGGGAGGGAACATCCCCTAGAGGGCATGGCAACCCACTCCAGTATTCTTGCCTGGAGAATTCCATGGACAGAGGACACCAGCAGGCTCCTCTGGGATCACAGAGAGTCCACAGGGTCCCAGGGTCAGACACAACTGAGTGACCTTCACCTACTTACTCTGAGCCAGCTTATTTTACTCAACATTATATCTGTGAGGTCCACCCATGCTTTTGTGTATAGCAGTTTTCATTGCTGTATAGTATTCTAGTATAAATATACCATTGTTTGGATATCCCTTCTAATGTTGCTTGACGTTTGGGTTCTTTCTAGCTTTAGCTAACTTGAATAATGTTTCTGAAAATATTCTTGTGCCTGTTTTCTGGTGCACATTTGAATTCCAGATGTGGATTTGCTAGGTCACAGTGATTAAGAATGTTCTACTTGAGCAGAAAGTAACAATTTTTCAAAGTGAATTCCAAGGTTTTCTTCTTTTGCATGTCTATGAGCAATTTCACCCCTATGTATATACTCAATATATATCTGATACTGATACAGTGTTTTAAATAGAATGTCACTAAGAACAAAATAACTTTCCAAATTCACACCATTTAAGTCTAATGTAAACCTCTCAGAAGTGGCACAGTTCTGAAGTTAACTACGTAACACGTTCCACATTAGGAAATAAACATTTGGCTAGTTCTTGATTAAAGGATAAAATTGTATGATAACAAGAAAGTTGGTCAAGCACTGCCTATAATGATCTAATGTGATGAAATGTGCCAAGCCATTTGTAAAATTTAAGTAATTTTTTCAGATATTACTGACCAAGAATAGCATTTAATTATCACAGTTTAATTAGACAAGGTAAACATTTGCATTATAATCAATTTTATGGTTTTCTAACTCAGTTACAAGTCCTAATTATACTCTTCTTGGATTCCATTACTTAAAACAGTCTGTTATTGAAGTTAGCTAAATAGAATGTTTGTATAATACATTCAAATATGTGTTAATGAACTTTATATATCATAGATAGCAAAGCAACTGATATTACATGTAAGTTGAAAATGTCTCTAGGAATTTTATCTTGTTATTTAAGTTTTTACTTAGCATCCAATCTCATTATGCAAAATAAGTTAACTAAAACCAATCGTCTAAACTCTGAAATCTCTCAGCCTTTCAAATTGCAACTATCCATCTTAGCTTATTTTATATGAAAATATATTGTAGTTTAAATTGCTCTATGCATAGTTTTATTCTCTTCTGGTTGTATTTGGACAATATTAATGATTTAGACAAGAAAAATGTCTAGTCTAAAACTGGATTAAAAAATAGCCAATTGCCTAGAATTGCAGAAATAAGGCATCTGAATTATTGATCTTTTCCATTCAAATGAATCCTTATGCATTTACTCAAAGGCTTGGGTTTGGAAGTAAAGAGTATAATAAATGTGTAAATAATGATGACCATCCTGATATTTTATTAAAATATGTTACAAATTTATTATATTATGTATGAACTATTTTAATACATCACAAGTTACATATAGGTACATGAGTGTTGCCTCGTTTGTATAGAATCAATATCATCAGAGATAAATAATACTGAAAGGACAAACGTTTTTATTGAAATCATTGGGTTCTTCAGCATCATATCTAATTTAATGTGTATAAATTTTGAATCTTAATTTTACATATGAAACAGTCAAAATTCACACAGACAAAATAACTTGCTTAATTTCATAAGTACACTAGTAAAACTATATTGAAGTTTTTTTCAAAACTATTTTGAAGTTTATTATATTTGACTTCAAAGTCTATTGTATTGCATTGTTCCCAGAGAATAAAATTGCCGGGAAAAATGTGATTTCTATATAACTGAAGGGTGTATTTTTAATACTGACACTTTCAATGTTTTTAAAATGTATATATTACACATTTCATTGCCTTAAGTTGAACAAATACTGTTCAGAACTATATATAAACATTTCTTGCTGTTTCAAACTCATGCAAATAAGTTAGAAATCACAACCAAAAGTAAGGACAAATCAGTCAACTGAAACTACGCCAATGATAGCAAAGACAACATACAAGTAGATAAGAATATTTAAAATGTTAGTAAAACCTTATTTAGTGAGTTTGAGGATGAATAGGGAAACTAAAATGTAAGGAGAGACATGGAGTATAAAAATACATATAAGGAATTTATGTAAAAGAAAAAGCAACATTTGTGATGGAAAGCTTTATAGGATTAACAGCTGATCAAATAATATAGTACTGAGAGAAAAAGACAGAAAAAAATGAATAAAGTATCAGAGCACTCTGGGAAAATTTCAGTGATTTCTGTAATTAGGTTACCAAAGGACAGGAAACAAAGGAAAAGGTTTCTAAATAGTTGAAGCAATAACAGCCCCAAATCTTTCAAAATTGAAGAATCCCAGGTAGAAGAAACATGAAGAAAATTCTACCAAGATTGAAGACTAGAAGTTTTCCCACTAAGGTCAGGAACAAGGAAAGGATGTCCTCCTTCATCACTTTTATTCAACATTGTACTACAAGTTCTAGGACTGCAATAGAGACACGTGTACCCCATTGCTCATCACAGCACTGTTTATAATAGCCAGGACATGGAAGCAACCTAGATGTCCATCGGCAGATGAATGGATAAGAAAGCTGTGGTACATATACACAATGGAGTATTACTCAGCCATTAAAAAGAATACATTTGAATCAGTTCTAATGAGGTGGATGAAACGGAAGCCTATTATACGGAGTGAAGTAAGCCAGAAAGAAAAACACCAATACAGTATACTAACGCATATATATGGAATTTAGAAAGATGGTAACGATAACCCTGTATGCGAGACAGCAAAAGAGACACAGATGTATAGAACAGTCTTTTGGACTCTGTGAGAGAGGGAGAAGGTGGGATGATTTGGGAGAGTGGCATTGAAAAATGTATAATATCATATAAGAAATGAATCACCAGTCCAGGTTCAATGCAGGATACAGGATGCTTGGGGCTGGTGCACCGGGATGATCCAGAGGGATGGTATGGGGAGGGAGGTGGGAGAGGGGTTCAGGATGGGGAACACGTGTACACCCGTGGATTCATGTTGATGTATGGCAAAACCAATACAATATTGTAAAGTAATTAGCCTCCAATTAAAATAAATAAATGTATTTATTTATTTATTTAAGAAATAAAACAGTCCACGTTACAGAATGGCATGATTTTCTATGTAGAAAATCCAAAAATTCAACAACAAAAAACAGCTCCTGGAACTATTAATAATAAGTGATTACAGCAAGGTTGCAGAATACAAGGTTAATATATGTCAATTTATTGTTTATATACCAGCAATAAACAAGTGGAATTTTAAATAAAAATTAAAATTCCATTTACACTAGCACCCCCCAAAATAAAATACTTAGGTATAAATCTGACAAAATCTGTACCAGATCTAAGATTATTAAAGCAGATGAATCCATGAGGAATTCAAAAGGGCTCAGATCTAAGATTATTAAAGCAGATGAATCTATGAGGAATGCAAAAGGGCTCAAATACTGGAGACCACATCACCTGTAACCATGGTGGCCTATGGGAGACCTACAGGCACACACAAATAAAAGTATAGTTGGGGGTAATCACTACCACATGAGTTTGTCTTGTCTACATTTCTGGGTAAATGTGTTTCCTACTTTCACTCAGGCAGTTAGCATACAATGATATGACATCTATGGGAGATAAAACAAAACTGGACTATCCTGTCAAAGACACTATTACAGGAAATGAGACTAGTCATAGAGAAATCAGCACAAACAGAATTCACCTTTAATGCAAAGAGATGTTCAAAGGATAAAAGCTTCTTGCAAAAATATTCAGCCCCATGATATCTTATTTTAGGGAGAAGGCAAATGATAACAAGCTTCTCAGTCTGGTAAAGCTTTAACTAAATCTCTTCCAAAGGGAAGAACTGTTAAATGTGAGTGAACAAAACAGTGGGAAGAAGCTTGTGCTCCAAATCAAACAGGGATTTTATATATATTATTACAAATAGAAGCTGAAGTAGCCCAGGATGGGAGGACTATGTCTGGAATGACACCACAGACATTCGCCCTGTGAAACCCCTGTAATTGGTAAAAATTATAAATAAACATAAATAATCACCTAATGTCTCCAGAAATTTTTCAAGACACTACAGAAACTAAAGAAATATCATTCAATATTATCTATTAAATCAGTGAAAACATCCAAACTGACATTTGAGACTCAATCCTCTTTTTCTATCCCCACACTAAGCTCAGAATGACATTGCTCCTCTCCAAGTGGGTGCAGCCAAGAACACAGGGCTCCCTCTTGCCCCAGAAGAGGAAGAGATTATTAAGTGCCATGAAGAACTGTGGTAACATGACAGTCACACAAAAAAAGACAATTCTTCAGAAACTAGATTTAAAGTCACAGACTATTATGATCTAACTGATAAAGAATTCAAGACAGCCACCATGAACAAACTCAATAAGCTGCAAGAAAGCTCAGATGTTCAGTAAACCCAGGAATAAAGTTAATGAATACGAGGAATACTTTATTAAAGAGATTAAAATTCTAAAAGCAAACCAAACAGAAATTCCAGAGTTGAAGAACTCAATAAATGAGATGAAACATTAGAATGCACTGGAAAGAGAGACCATATGTTAGAGAATATTCGTGAGTTCGAAGAAAGAAATCTAGAAATGATAAAGTAGAAGAGATAGAATTAAGATGTTAAAAGATGAAGAAATTCTGTGACAACTATCTGACTTCATTAGGAAGGGCAGTTAAAACAATGGGTATCCTAGAAGGAGAAAAGAGGAGAGAGCAGAGAGCTTATGTAAAGAAATAATAGCAGAGAACTTCCTAAACCTGGGGAAGAAAATGGAGGTACAAGTCCATGAAACTAAGAGAACATCTAATTGCCTAAAATCAGAAATGTCTTTATCAAGACACATTATATTAAAGCTCTCAAAAGTTAATGACAAAGAAATAATTTTAAAAGCTGTCAGGGAAAAAAAGAACATGAGGAACCTCCATTAGGCTATCAGCAGAATTTTTTCAGCAGAATCTCTGCAGATCAGGAGAGACTTTGGAATGATACACTCAAAGTATTGGAAGAGAAAAAAAAAAAAACTCTCAGCCAAGAATACACAGCAAAGTTATACTTCAGATATGAAGGAGAAATAAAGGGGTTCCTAGAGGAACAAAAGCTGAGAGAGTTCATCAATGCTATTAATAGATCTCCTTTGCAGGAAATAATGAAGGAAGCTCTTCTATCTGAAATGGAAAGGGAAAAAAGGACACAAAACTTTGAGTAAGATGAGAGAGACATATGGTAATACTCTATATCAGAATAGGTTGTTTAAAACTTAATTGTAGTACAAAGGTTAAAGGGGAAAAAAGCAGTAAAAGTAACTATAATTACTTCAGTTTGGTAACAAACTCACAACATAAAAAGGGATAATTTAAGACCACAAAAATGGGGAAGAGGAAAAGGATGGAACCCACATAGGAAGATGAAGATAAGGTATTATTGGCAGAAAAAGGACTATGTTATCTACAAGACACTTTACACAAAATTCACAATAACCACAAAACACAAATCTAGAGCAAAGACACAAAACATAAAAACAGGAAACAGAAAACCACCAAATTAAAATGACAGGCCAAAAATGGAAGGAAAAAGAGACAAAAGAAATACATTACAATCATATAAAAAGATAAAATGGCAGTACTAAACCAAATTTAAAATCACCCTTATGTAATGTTATAAACCAATGTTACCTCAATTTTTTAAAAGTTGTTCTTCAAAGAGATAAAACTGAAAAACCTTTAGTTAGATTGACCAAGAAAAAAGAAAAAAAAATTAACAAAGTCAGGTATGAAAGAGGATCATCACCTTGGTACTTTGCAGAACATGATCAAGAAAGTGGTGAGATGATACACACAATGGAATTTATAAACCATATATTTCAAAAGGGACTTGTACCTTAAAAATATAAAGAGCCATTATAATTCAATCATAAAAGGGTAAATAGCTCAATTTAGAAATGCACAAAGGATCTGAAGAGACATTTCTCTAAAGAAGATATATAATTGACCGATCAGCACATGAAAGGATGCTCAACATCATTAATCATCAGCAAAATGCACATAAAACCATGATGAAAAACTCACTAGGATCACTATGATTAAAAAATAAAGACATCAGGAAGCCCTGGTGGTCCAGTGGCTAGGACTCTGTGCTCCCACTGCTGAGGGTCCGGGTTCAACCACTGGTCTGTGAATTAATATCCCACAAGCTGAGTGATGCAGCAAAGAATAAAATACAATTTAAAAACTAAAGACGAAATCAAGTGTTGACAAAGATGTGGAGAAATTCAAATCCTTAGAGAAATGAAAAATGGTGCATTCACTGTGGAAAACAGTCTGACTCTTCTTCAAAAGATTACACAAATTACCATATTACCCAGCAATTCTGCTCCTAAGTATATATACAAGAGAATACCAGACCACCTGACCTCCCTCTTGAGAAATCAGGTCAGGAAGCAACAGTTAGAACTGGACATGGAACAACAGACTGGTTCCAAATAGGAAAAGGAGTACATCAAGGCTGTATATTGTCACCCTGCTTATTTAACTTATATGCAGAGTACATCATGAGAAACGCTGGACTGGAAGAAACACAAGCTGGAATCAAGATTGCCAGGAGAAATATCAATCACCTCAGATATGCAGATGACACCACCCTTATGGCAGAAAGTGAGGAAGAACTAAAAAGCCTCGTGGGGAAAGTGAAAGTGGAGAGTGAAAAGTTGGCCTAAAGCTCAACATTCAGAAAACGAAGATCATGGCATCTGGTCCCATCACTTCATGGGAAATAGATGGGGAAACAGTGGAAACAGTGTCAGACTTTATTTTGGGGGGCTGCAAAATCCCTGCAGATGGTGACTGCAGCCATGAAATTAAAAGACGCTTACTCCTTGGAAGAAAAGTTATGACCAACCTAGATAGCATATTCAAAAGCAGAGACATTACTTTGCCAACAAAGGTCTGTCTAGTCAAGGCTATGGCTTTTCCAGTGGTCATATATGGATGTGAGAGTTGGACTGTGAAGAAGGCTGAGTGCCAAAGAATTGATGCTTTTGAACTGTAATGTTGGAGAAGACTCTTGAGAGTCCCTTGGACTGCACGGAGATCCAATCAGACCATTCTGAAGGAGATCAGCCCTGGGATTTCTTTGGAGGGAATGATGTTAAAGCTGAAACTCCAGTACTTTGGCCACCTCATGCGAAGAGTTGACTCATTGGAAAAGACTTTGATGCTGGGAGGGATTGGGGGCAGGAGGAGGAGGGGACAACAGAGGATGAGGTGGCTGGATGGCATCACGGACTCAATGGACGTGAGTCTGAGTGAACTCCGGGAGTTGGTGATGGACAGGGAGGCCTGGCGTGCTGTGGTTCATGGGGTCTCAAAGAGTCGGACACGAATGAGCGACTGAACTGAACTCGTGGCTCAGATGGTAAAGAATCAGCCTACAATGCAGGAGACCCAGGTTCAGTCCCTTGAATGGGACGATCCCCTGGAGAAGGAAATGGCAACCCACTCCAGTATTCTTGTCTAGAGAATTCTATGGACAGAGGATCCTGGCAGCTTAATCCTTGGGATTGTAAAGAGTCAGACACGACTGAGCAACTAACAATCTATACACAAATTATCATAGCTTTATTCATAATAACCAAAAAGTAGCAACAACTCAAATGTCTATCAAGCAATGAATAAATAAAATGCAGTCTATCCATACAATAATATTCCTATACTGCGTTAAGGAATTAAGTACTGACACCTGCCCCAATGCCGATGAAGACTGAAAACACTATACTAGTTAAAGAAGCTAATCATAAAAGACCAGATAATGTATGATTCCATTTATATAAAATGGATTGTATGAAATTTATATGAAATGTTCAGAAAGGGCAAATCTATAGAGGTGGAAAGCTGCCTAGGACTGGAGAGCTGGGGGAAAATGGGAATAGGAAAAAATGCTAATAGGTATTGGTTTTGCTTCCCTGGTGGCTCAGAGGTTAAAGCGTCTGCCTGCAATGCGGGAGACCTGGGTTTGATCCCTGGGTGGGGAAGATCCCCTGGAGAAGGAAATGATGACCCACTCCAGTATTCTTGCCTGGAGAATCCCATGGACGGAAGAGCTTGGTGGGCTACAGTCCACGGGGTCGCAAAGAGGCAGACATGACTGAGCAACTTCACTTTCAGTTTCATGTTTGTGCGCACTCAGCCATTCAGTCGTGTCCAACTCTGCGACCCCATGGACTTGTACCCTGAACTTACTATGTATGTTCTTTGATTTACATCAATATATGCAACAAAATCTACTACTTGGGAAGAGGTTATTTCTGTTGGAAAGGAGCAATAAATACAACTGTTACAATTTCTGATTTGTTGATTAGAAACAAAAAAAATAAGTCATTTTCTTAATGAGCAAAAGTTTGTTTGGTTTTAAAATAATGTGATTTCTGTGAGTTTTCCAGTTAATAATGTTACTTGTAAAAAAATTAACTAGACTGCCACTTAGTCAAAGTGGTCCATATAGTCTAAGCTATGGTTTTTCCGATAGTCATGTATGGATGTGAAAGTTGGACTATAAAGAAAGCTGAGAGCCAAAGAATTGATGCTTTTAAACTGTTGTGTTGGAGAAGACTCTTGAGAGTTCCTTGGACTGCAAGATCAAACCAGTCAATCCTAAAAGAAATCAACCCTGAATATTCACGGGAAGGACAGATACTGAAGCTGAAGCTTCAATACTTTGGCCACCTGATGCGAAGAGCTGACTCACTGGAAAAGACTCTGATGCTGGGAAAGATTGAAGGCAGGAGAAGGGGATGACAGAGGATGAGTTAGTTGGATGGCATCACCAACTCGATGGACATGAGTTTGAGTTGGTGGACAGAGAAGCCTGACGTGCTACAGTCCATGGGGTCGCAAAGAGTCGGACACTACTGAGAGACTGAACTTAACTGAGACTACCATTTATGTAGCAGTGTCTTCACCTTATTCAGAAGAAACTTCAGTGAAATAGTTTTATCCACCTGCTGGTTTCAAATGGGATTCACAAAAATTTCATTTTATGCAAATTAGGACATACAATTGGAATGGGATTGGATATGAAGGGAAAAAATGAAGACGGAAAAACCCAAGGTACCAGAAAATCTCAGGAACCTTTTAATCTGTGTAGAAATATGACTTCAAAGAATATGCATTAGTATGTTCCTAGTAAACTACTGAAAGATAAACCTCTTTGACTCTTGGTGGGATATCTCTGAAATAATTTGCTCAGAAATCACCAAGGCACTACCTAACACACAAGGAATTTATGCAAAATTATTATTTTGACAGAGCAAATAAATATTTCAATTCCTGGTAATTAAATAGTATTTCTTATTCTACAAAGATAATTGAATTACTATAGTACATTAGATTCTCATTCTAAATGTTTGGTAGAACCACAAAAGAAAACAAAATAATCCCAAATTGGAACGCTTGACCTGAATATGAAACTGGTAAATAATCTGCTAGATATCTCTCAAAAATAAGTAGGATTATAATTTCTAAGGAGTTAGTAGCTCCCAAGCATTTCACTTGAATTCATATTTTGTGCTTAAAGGAATAACCACAGTGTGATTTGTTTTTTTCCTCTCTTACAGCATATAAATGGGAAGTAGTTTATACAGGCAAACTACTTGGCTTAGTTTTCAGTAGAAGAAGGTGCTTTCTTTTTTTCAAATGTTATGAAGTAAACAAAAAAATATTATCTTCAAATTCAACATCAAGTAGGGATTGAATAAATCTCAAATCATTTGATGTGGCATCAGTTCAGTTCAATTCAGTTCAGTCGCTCAGTCGTGTCCGACTCTTTGAGACTCCATGAATCACAGCACGCCAGGCCTCCCTGTCCATCACCAACTCCCGGAGTTCACTCAGACTCACATCCATCGAGTCAGTGATACCATCCAGCCATCTCATCCTTGGTCGTCCCCTTCTCCTCCTGCCCTCAATCCCTCCCAGCATCAGAGTCTTTTCCAATGAGTCAACTCTTCACATAAGGTGGCCAAAGTACTGGAGTTTCAGCTTCAGCATCATTCCCTCCAAAGAAATCCCAGGGCTGATCTCCTTCAGAATGGACTGGTTGGATCTCCTTGCAGTCCAAGGGACTCTCAAGAGTCTTCTCCAATACCACAGTTCAAACGCATCAATTCTTTGGCACTCAGCTTTCTTCACAGTCCAACTCTCACATCCATACATGACCACCGGAAAAACCAAAGCCTTGACTAGACAGACCTTAGTTGGCAAAGTAATGTCTCTGCTTTTGAATATGCTATCTAGGTTGGTCATAACTTTTCTTCCAAGGAGCAAGCATGTTTTAATTTCATGGCTGCAGTCACCTTCTGCAGTGATTTTGGAGCCCCCAAAAATAAAGTCTAACACTGTTTCCACTGTTTCCCCAACTATTTCCCATGAAGTGATGGGACTAGATGCCATGATCTTCGTTTTCTGAATGTTGAGCTTTAAGCCAACTTTTTTACTCTCCTCTTTCACTTTTATCAAGAGGCTTTTTAGTTCCTCTTCACTTTCTGCCATAAGGGTGGTGTCATCTGCATGTCTGAGGTTATTGATATTTCTCCAGGCAATCTTGACTCCAGCTTGTGCTTCTTCCAGCCCAGAGTTTCAGCACTCCTCAAATAAGACTCAGGACTACTAGCGTGTCTTTATCCCCTAAATACTCATCACTAACCTACAATATCCCTTGTGGCTCAGCTGGTAAAGAATCTGCCCACAATACGTGAGACCTGGGCTGGATCCCTGGGTTGGGAAGATCCCCTGGAGAAGGGAATGGCTACCCACTCCAGTATTCTGGCCTGGAGAATTCCATGGACTGTATAGCCCATGGTGTCGCAAAGAGTCGGACACGACTGGAGCGACTTTGGAAGCTTCCATGTAGCTCAGGTGGTAAAGAATCTGCCTGCAATGCAGGAGACCCAGGTTCAATCACTGGGTGGGGAAGATCCCCTGAAGAAGGGAACAGCAACCCACTCCAGCATTCTTGCCTGGAGAATCCCATGGACAGAGGAGCCGGGTGGGCCACAGTCCATGGGGTCTCGAACAGTCAGACACGACTGAGCAACTAACACTATAGAAAATAAAACACTATAACCTACAATGTATCTTAACTGACAATTCATTCAGTTCAGTTCAAACCAGTCACTCAGTTATGTCTGACTCTTTGCGACCCCATGGACTGCAGCACACCAGGCTTCCCCTTTCCATTACCAACTCTCGAAGCTTGCTCAAACTCATGTCCATCCAGCTGGTGATGCCATCCAACCATCTCATGTCATCCCCTTCTACTGCCTTCAGTCTTACCCAGCATCAGGGTCTTTTCCAGTGAGTCAGTTCTTCGCATCAGGTGGCCAAAGTATTGGAGTTTCAGCTTCAGGATCAATCCTTCCAATGAATATTCAGGGTTGATTTCCTTTAGGATGGACTGGTTTGAGTTGACAATTCAATATTTTATGTCTCATTAGCGCCACCTACTGAGTTCTGGTCACATTTCAGAAATCTCAGTTACAAGCAAATGTAAACGAAACCAAAGTAACAAAAGGATGACAATAGAAGGATCATATCTCCAGCATTTTCTTTTTATTAACGGTATTAGAATAGAGGTGAGGTAACCAGAGCAGTGGATGTCAAGTTAAAAAAGAATTAGCTTTAAATTTCATTTATATAACTGTGATACTTGATTAAGATATTTGACAAAAGCAAATATATATAAGCCATGCCTGTCATTAGACTTATAGTAAAAATTATATAAAATAATGCATGTGAAAAATCCTCCCAAAGCAAAAAACAGTAAAAAAAAAAATTTTAATTCTATACAAGTTAACCCATAACGGAATGCCATTTTCAGTTTAACTTTTTTCAAAAAATTTCAAAATGCCACAATTAAGCATATGATCTAAGCTAGTCTACTACTTTAACTTCATTAATCAAAGCATTTAAGAAAGCTCAAATATTTCATTTTACTGGAAAGATATTTCTATACTTGACATTTAAATCTTTTTCTTGGTATTTTCTCATTCCTAAAAATAAAGGGCCTAAAGTCGCATTTTATTTTTCAGTTCTGAAAATGTTTTGAATCATATACACTGAACAAGGCATATAGAGACTCAAATGAAAAAAATGAGGGTAATTCAAACTTCTGACTTTGCTGAAATTACTGAAATGAAGAACTTAATGTGGTTAAGTATCAAGTTTATAGTATTCACTGTTAGTAAGTTTTATAAAAACAGAATGATTCTGTCTAGAAAAAGTTCTCCTCACAAACTTAAACTCTTTCACTACCTTCCTGTAGAGCTTGTCTGAAGTAATAAAATAACAATAAATAATTAAAAAATAATAATAAAATTAAACAACTTCATAGATCTGATTAACTACATTTATCACACTTATTTTTTTCTACCACATACAGAATGCAGGTACAACACCAGGACTGAGGAATCAAACAGTGCTCCTATTACAGGTTTTCTCATCCACAGTCACCAATCATATAATAAGCAGCTAACTAAATTTGGAAGCATCTAACTATCTATAAACATTTCAATATTTGCCATTTTTTCCTGCACTTTCAGTTTTGTCTGAAAGCTTCCTTTTCACATAGAGTCTTTGATGTTTTGAAAATATAAACATAGCCAAAATATTGAAGTCACTCATACTCTCCAAATGCAAACATGAATGTTTAGCAGAAATCTTCCTGTGGCCCAATTCCTTCCTATATTCACATTTTCCTGGCTGTAAATCTCTGGTGATGCCCCTGAGATTTCTCAGCATGAAGAGTCCAATTATAAAATAGGAAAAGCTCCACCCAAAGCCAATGCATGCAGTTACAAAGTGCTCTGGAGAGGTTAGAAGAGTGATATGAATTCGGTCCACTGAATATAACCTGCAGCGATATTGCCAGAGAAGACAAGAATTTGAATGAGAGTAGGTTGGAAAATAAATTACCTTGTCGCCTTGAAGGCCATCTCCTTGGGTCAAGGCTAAGGGTCTTTTTTTTTGGTGTTATGTGGAGATATCATTTCCATCATTTTTTTTTTTCCCCACACAACTAGTCTGTGGTCAGTAATCTGCTATTTTTTTGCACAAATTGTCTTTCAGAGAAGGGAAAGTGTTCTCATTCATGGAATGGGAATGATTAATCATGCTAACAAATGTCTTTCTCAAAATCCATCATAACTTTAAATCAAGGCGAGGGTATTAACAGGACTTTGTATTTATTTTCTCTTTCTAGGTTTGTACTTCAGTATGTGTCTAGCTAATGTCAACAGCAGAAGAAAATAACATCATGCTTCAAAAAATACAGTCTTGTTAATATTTAGTTAAGAGGTACTGACCTGATAAAGATCATCAGTAAACATTTCAGTAAAAAAAAAAAAAAAAAAACTTACATCTACAAATACTTTTAATTTCCATAGCAGAAACTTTAATTCAAGGCTAAATAGACTAATCCTGAGACTAAGAATGGTGACATAAAATATAATTATCATAAAGGTCAATACTTACTGATTAGGGTTTTTATGCCAAATATCCAGCTAGACGATTTACATTCATTATCTCATGTCATATTCTTACCGACGCTATGAACATATTATTATGACTGTTTCACAAGGAAGAAAACTAAATCTAGAGCGGTAAACTCATATATATATTAGTATAATATATATATGTATATCTCCTAGGTCATTCAGCTAGACGGTGACAGAAAAGAGAACTGAAAACTAGTGCGTCTCCATTCACTAGGAAAAATGTGTCCTGGCAAGGAGCTACATAGGCTAGGATTAAGAGGCACTCTTTTCTAACTCACTTAGAATCAGAGTTGGCTTACCAGGCTTTGTGCCTGTGGGGCTGTCTACCCAAATTCAGTGTGTTCTTCCCATGCACACAAAGATGTCAAGTAATCTACTTGACATCCTGTGTGTTGCCCAGTGTTCTAAAAATTCAGGGAGAGAAGTCTGCTGTTAGCTCAGTTGACCAGAAATGGGATCATAATACATATATTTAAATTTAACCAGAAGAAAGTACAGAATTTGAACTAGGAATATGAAAAGGAGAAGGGCAAACTAAGACATTCTTGGAAAATGCAAAGGATTCAGATGTAGAAAAAAATAAGGCATGTGGGAGGTACAGGAGACAGTCTGAGTAACAAAAGCACAGATTTTTTCAGAAGGATGGGAGATCAGACTGGAAAAAAAACCAACTTGTGGATTTCTCAAAATGTTAAAATAAGATGTGGGATCTGTGGTCATAAAAATCTGGGGAACAGTAGAGGATTTAGGAGAGACACTGCAAAGACGTACAAAGATGATTGTTCCAGCATGGGGTATGGAGCGGCGGCTGTGTGGCACTGCAGCAACTGTGAGGAGATACCTCACATCCAAAGGCAAAGAAGAAGCCCCAGCAAGACAATAGGAAGGGAGAAATCACAGTTAGAATCAAACCCCATACCCACCAGAGACGCTCAGAGGGCTCCAACAAACCTTGTGTGCACCAGGACCCAGAGACCCCACAGAGACTGAGACAGAACTGTGTTTGGTGTCTCCTGAGGAGGTACGGGCAGCCGTGGACTGCTGTGAGGACAGGGGCTCTGGGTGCAGTAGACCTAGGTATGGCGCAAGCCTTCTTGGAGGAGGTTGCCATTAACCCCCCACAGAGCCACCAGAGCTTACACCAGACAGGGGAAACAGACTCTGGAGGGCTCAAACCGAACTGTGAGCACACCGGGACACAGGGGAAAGGACCAGTGACCCCACAAGAGACTGACCCAGACTTGCCCGTGAGTGTCCAGGAGTCTCTGGCAGAGGCGTGGGTCGGCGGTGGCCTGCTGCAGGGTTGGGGGCACAGAGTGTAGCAGTGCGTGCGTGCATGGGACCTTTTGAAGGAGGTCACCATCATCTTCATTGCCTCCACCATAGTTTGGCTTCAGGTCAAATAACAGGGAGGGAACACAACCCCACCCTTCAACAGATAATTGGATTAAAGATTTACTGAGCATGGCCCCGCCCATCAGAACAAGACCCAATTTCCCCCTCAGTCAGTCTCCCCCATCAGGAAGCTTCCATAAGCCTCTTCCTTCTCCATCAGAGGGCAGACAGACTGAAAATCACAATCACAAAAAACTAACCAATCTGATCACATGGACCATAGCCTGGTCTAACTCAATGAGACTATGAGCCATGCCATGTAGGGACACCCAAGGTGGGTGATGATGAAGAGTTCTAACAAAACGTGGTCCACTGGAGAAGGGAATGGCAAACCACTTCAGTATTCTTGCCTTGAGAACCTATGAATAGTATGAAAAGGCAAAAAGACAGGACACTGAAAGATGAACTACCCAGGTCAGTATGTGCCCAATATGCTACTGGAGATCAGTGGAGAACTAACTCCAGAAAGAATGAAGAGATGGAGCCAAAGCAAAAACAACACCCAGTTGTGGATGTGACACATGATGGATGTAAAGTCCGATGCTGTAAAGAGTAATACTGCATAAGAACCTAGAATGTTGGGTCCATGAATCAAGGCAAATTGGAAGTGGTCAGACAGGAGATGGCAAGGATGAACATCGACATTTTAGGAATCAGCAAACCAAAATGGACTGGAATGGGTGAATTTAATTCAGATGACCATTACATCTACTACTGTGGGCAAGAATCCCTTGGAAGAAATGGAGTAGCCATCATAGTCAACAAGAGTCCAAAATGCTGTACTTGGATGCAGTCTCAAAAACAGCACAATGATCTCTTCGTTTCCAAGGCAAACCATTCAATATCACGGTAATCCAAGTCTATGCCCTGGACAATAATGCTGAAGAAGCTGAAGTTGAAAGGTTCATGAAGACCTACAAGACTTTCTAGAACTAACACCCAAAAAAGACATCCTTTTCATTATAGGGGACTGGAATGCAAAAGTAGGAAGTTAAATACCTGGAGTAACAGGCAAATTGGGCCTTAGAGTACAGAATGAAGCAGGGCAAAGGCTAACGGAGTTTTGCCAAGAGAACACACTGGTCATAGCAAACACCCTCTTCCAACAACACAAGAGAAGACTCCACACATGGATATCACCAGATGGTCAACACCAAAATCAGACTGATTTTATTCTTTGCAGCCAAAGATGGAGAAGTTTTATACAGTCAGCAAAAACAGGACCAGGAGATGACTATGGCTCAGATCATGAATTCCTTATCACCAAATTCAGACTTAGATTGAAGAAAGTGAGGAAAACCACTAGACCATTCAGGTATGACCTAAATCAAATCCCTTATGACTATACAGTGGAAGTGACAAATAGATTCAGGGGATTAGATCTGATAGAGTGCCTGAAGAACTATGGATGGAGGTTCATGACATTTTACAGGAGGCAGTGATCAAGACCATCTCCAAAAAAAAAAAAAAAATGCAAAAAGGCAAAATGGTTGTCTGAGGAGCCCTTACAAATAGCTATGAAATGAAGAGAAGCAAAAGGCAAAGGAGAAAAGGAAAGATATGCCCATTTGAATGCAGAGTTCCAAAGAATAGCAAGGGGAGATAAGAAAGGCTTCCTCAGTGATCAATGTAAAGAAATAGAAGAAAACAATAGAATGGGAAAGACTAGAGATCTCTTTAAGAAAATTAGAGATACCAAGGGAACATTTCATGCAAAGATGGGCTCAATAAAGGACAGAAATGGTAGGGACCTAACAGAAGCAGAAGATATTAAGAGGAGGTGACAAGAATACACAGAAGAACTATACAAAAAAGATCTTCATGACCCAGATAACCACGATGGTGTGATCACTCACTTAGACTAGACATCCTGGAATGCAAAGTCAAGTGGGCCTTAGGAAGCATTACTACGAACAAAGCTAGTGAAGGTGACTGAATTCTAGTTGAATTATTTCAAATCCTAAATTCTAGATGATTCTATGAAAGTGCTGCACTCAATATGCCAGGAAATTTGGAAAACTCAGCAGTGGAGAAGAAAATGGCAACCCACTCCAGCGTTCTTGCCTAGAGAATCCCAGGGATGGGGAGCCTGGTGGGCTGCCATCTATGGGGTTGCATAGAGTCAGACACGACTGAAGTGACTTAGCAGCAGCAGCAGCAGTGGCCACAGCACTGGAAAAGGTCAGTTTTCATTCCAACCCCAAAGAAAGGCAATGCCAAATTATGCTCAAACTACCACACAGTTGCAATCATCTCACATGCTAGTAAAGTAATGCTCAAAATTCTCCAAGCCAGGCTTCAACAGTATATGAACCATGAACTTCTGGAGGTTCAAGTTGGATTTAGAAAAGGCAGGGGAATCAGAGAACAAATGGCCAACATCTGTTGGATCATTTAAAAAGCAAGAGAGTTCCAGAAAAACATCTACTTCTACTTTATTGACTATGCCAAAGCCTTTGACTGTGTGGATCACAACAAACTATGGAAAATTCTGAGAGAGATGGGACTACCAGACCACCTTACCTGCCTCCTGAGAAATCTGTATGCAGGTCAGGAAGCAACAGCTAGAACTGGATATGGAAAAACAGACTGGGTCCAAATCGGGAAAGGAGTACTTTAAGGCTGTATATTGTCACCCTGCTTATTTAAGTTATATGCAGAGTACATCATCAGAAATGCTGGGCTAGATGAAGCACAAGCTGGAATCAATATTGCCTACAGAAATATCAATAACCTCAGATATGCAGATGACACCACCCTTATGGCAGAAAGTGAAGAACTAAAGAGCCTCTTAATGAAAGTGAAACGGGAGAGTGAAAAAGTTGGCTTAAAACTCAACATTCAAAAAACTAAGATCATGGCATCTGGTTCCATCACTTTACGGTGAATAGATAGGGCAACAGTGGAAACAGGGACAGACTTTATTTTGGGGGGCTCTCAAATCACTGCAGATGGTGATTGCAGACATGAAATTAAAAGACGCTTACTCCTTGGAAGAAAAGTTATGACCAACCTAGATAACATATTCAAAAGCAGAGATATTACTTTGCCAACAAAGGTCTGTCTAGTCAAGCTATGGTTTTTCCTGTGGTCATGTATGGATGTGAGAGTTGGACTATAAAGAAAGCTGAGCACCAAAGAATTGATGCTTTTGAACCTGTGGTGTTGGAGAGGACTCTTGAGAGTCCCTTCAATGGCAAGGAGGTCCAACCAGTCCATCCTAATGGAAATCAGTCCTGAATATTCATTGGAAGGACTGACGTTGAAGCTGAAACTCCAATACTTTGGCCACCTGATGCAAAGAACTGACTCATAAGAAAAAAACGTGATGCTGGGAAACATTGAAGGCAGGAGGAGAAAGGGACGACAGAGTATGAGATGGTTGGATGGCATCACCGACTCAATGGAGTTGGTGATGGACAGGGAGGCCTGGCATGCTGCAGTCCATGGGGTCACAAAGAGTCAGACGTGACTGAGTGACTGAACTGAACTAAATATGGCAACAAGAAGACAGCTGAGAAACTATTAACATCAGAACTGAACTACAGTAGAAGCAGAGAGGAAGGATAATCCATCACTAGAAATGGCAACATTGATCCTTCCTCACTATGAATGGTAGTTTTTAAAAGTTCCTAGATGTAATATCTGTCTATGTGGGCAAGTTAAAACACCAAGATCTTTTGGAATTGGACATAGGGATAATGGTCAAGAAAGACTGTACAGTTATTAAGATATCAAATAGTGATTTAATAGAAATACTAAATCAAAGAAAGAACTCCAACATTCATTGCTCTGCATATTCTTTAACTCACAAAAACTTACACCAACCCAAACACATACTCCCACACCTACACCTACACAAAAAGATATCTTCAGCCTATAATTACTACAGGAAGTTGTGCATAAAATAGTTGGCTCAAAGGGAGTGTGTCCATGGGGTCGTACAGAGTCAGACATGACTGAAGTGACTTAGCAGCAGCAGCATTATTAAAGTTCTCCTTGAACACAGATAAAGGTCTCCAAGGGGATATATTTTTAGAATCTTTTATGAAGGACTTGTGCTCAAACCATACTTCCACTGTCTTGAAATCTGAGTAGCTTGCTCTTGTTTTGAGTTGTGACATACCCAGAATCGGGGAACAGTCTCTATATCATATGTGATATCACTCGATTCCAATTGCTCCACCAACTTTGAGGTCTTGTTTTTTCACAGATCTCCTTGGGTCATTTGACAATAGATAGCAATTTGCAGCCAGGTAGTACTTAGGCATTCTTCTATTTTCTTATCCATCAAATGTCTATTCATAACTGTTACATAATTTTAACAGATCTTTTGATATAAAGTTATCTTTTAGATTATCATTATTGTAAATTTTATCCAGTTAGCCAAAGAACCCCATAATTATCTTTATTAACATAATTACTTCTAACAAATTCACTTCTGATATCATCATTAGAAACCTGCCATCTCACCCAAAGTAAGTCCTACATACATTTTAGAGATAAAAAGTGTTATTAGGAACTTGCAGCACACAAACTCACCTTAAATTGTTTTATCTCAATAATATAAATGCTGGGACTGGTTTCCATTTGTTGCCGTGTACAAGCATGCTTGTGATGATAAGGACAGTAAAGGTCACTACACATTCAAAAACCTTTCACTACATCTTGAAAAGTATGTACCCTGAACATATAAAGGTAGAAGAATCATTCCTTCTAAAACTATCTGTGTGATGGTTTTAGTTCATCTGACTCATAAAACTTGAGTAATTATAGTCAGTAGCACATTTATATAATCATCTCACATATGGTTTCATATTTTACCAGCTCCGGTACATTTGCATCCTGAGATATATATTAACATTTTAAAGATAAATTAACATATCCTAATACTTAATAAGTAGGAATTCATAGAAAAATGGACATTAAAATTTGTTTCCAAAGGGGAGCAAAAGTGGTTTATATATCAGGTGTTCACAACAGGGAAAGACATTAATCAGCTTTCAAAAGCTAAATTTGTCTCAAGCTCATTATTATTCAAAGCAATGAATTTTCCCTGGTAACATGTCACAAAGGGAATAAAGAAAGGAAGTTCTAATGATAGCCCAGCAATTTAGCACAGGATTTTAATTCAGTAATCTGGAGTTTATGCACATAAGACTGATTACATGCATAAAAGTTTGATTCTACAAGCACTTCATAAATTAAAGGAAAGCCATGTATTTCAATAATACAAGATATGTTTCAACATATACTGGAATTAAGAAGCATTTAGAATATACTGCTTCACCAAACATAAAACAATTGTTAATTTTCTTCACACTAAAGCATGCAACAAAAGTATTTACATTTTCTCATTATGTCCAACATTAGAAAATTACAAAGAACTGATCACTTGTAGAACCTATATTGATGAACATTGGGGTACAATAGGGATAAGCATTAACAAAGGAATATTAAGATTGGGCTCCTGAGTTTGACTTTGTAGCAAATAATTTCACAAAAATCATTGATTGTCAGATGCTTGCATGCATGCTCAGTCACTTCAGTCATCTCCAACTCTTTGCTACAGTGTGGATTGTAGCCCACCAGGCTCCTCTGTTCATGGGATTCTCCAGGCAAGAACACTGGAATGGGCTGCATGCCCTCCTCCAGGGGAATCTTCCTGACCCAGGGATCGAACTCACCTCCACCTTCATCTCCTGCATGGCAGGCAGATTCTTTACCCACTAAGCCACCTGGAAGGCCTGTCAGCTGCTTAATTCCCTGCAGATACTTGGTACTCAGTTGACTTCTTAATTTTAAATATAAAGTTAGAACCACTGTGCTGCAAAGATTGCAAAATTGACATTATACTTATTCAAAGGTCATATGATCTTAACTCTTTGGAACATTGTCAGCCAAGAAACAGTGTGAAGGGGTTTTATGTTCAGAAAGAGTCAGACACGACTGAGCGACTGAACTGAACTGAACTGAACTGAGGTGTCCTTCTCTGCTTTCTGCTTAACAACAACTAGAAAATTGGGTCAAAAAAGGTAGCCATCATTGTAAAACAGGAGACAGACAATGGAAAACAAGCAGCTCAAGACTGTAATCCCAGAGAGAGAAGTGAACCATAGGAAGCTCGATTGTTAGAACTCTACCTACAGGCAGTTTTCAGGCCACCGGTCAGAAAGTGAAAACCCTAACAGAGCCTAGTGGCTTCAGTGAATTGAGGAACCAGAGTCAGTGTTTGAGGACACAAAGATGACTAGAATTTGGAGGGCAGAGTATTATCAAGGCAGGAGCTAAATAGAGAGAACTCCAGAGATCTGCAGGGGGGCTCCCCTTAAGGCTTTGACCAAGTTGTTCAGTCGCTCAGTTGTGTCCAACTCTTTGTGACCCCATGGACTGCAGCACACCAGGCTTCCCTGTCCTTTATCATCTCCTGGAGTTTGTTCAAACTCATGTCCATTGAGTCAATGATGCCATCCAACCATCTCATCCTCTGTCATCCCCTTCTCCTCCTGCCTTCAATCTTTCCCAACAAGAGGTTCTTTTCCAATGAGTTGGCTCTTCACATCAGGTGGCCAAAGTATTGGAGCTTCAGGTTTAGCATCTGTCCTTCCAATGAATATTCATGGTTGATTTCCTTTAGGATTGACTGATTTGATGTCTTTGCTGCCCAAGGGACTCTCAAGAGTCTTCTCCAGCACCACAATTCGAAGGCATCAATTCTTCGGCACTCAGCCTCTTTTATTGTCCAGCTCTCACATCAGTACATGACTACTGGAAAAACCATAGCTTTGACTATACAGACATTTACCTGCTTATACATAAGAATAAACTTCCCATGGCTAGAGAAAAGAATCACCCATTAAGATTTAAAGTACAAACCAGGCTGAAAGTACCTTGTGTCCCATGCTGCTGCTGCATCACTTCAGTTGTGTTCGACTCTGTGCTACCCCAGAGACGGCAGCCCACCAGGCTCCCCCATCCCTGGGATTCTCCAGGCAAGAACACTGGAGTGGGTTGCCATTTCCTTCTCCAATGCATGAAAGTGAAGAGTGAAAGTGAAGTTGCTCAGTCGTGTCTGACTCTTAGTGACCCCATGGACTGCAGCCTACCAGGCTCCTCCGTCCATGGGATTTTCTAGGCAAGAGTACTGGAGTGGGGTGCCATTGCCTTCTCCATCTCCATAGCCAAACCCAAATTAAACTTCCTGAGCAGGGTTGGCTCCACAAAGACTGGCAATTTTTTTCTTAAAGGCCTGGATAGTAAATATTTTAGGCTTATGGGCCATATGATGTTTGTTGCAAACATTCAGTTCTCACAAAAGCAACCACAGACAGTACATAAGTGAATGAGCATGACTATGCTGCAATAAAACCTTATTTCACAAAAGGAGTGGCTGATCCATGGACAATAAATAGTTCACTGACCACTGTCCTAGAGATAAAAAAATATCGGAAATGAAAAGTGCTCTTAACAGGCTTAACTTCAGATGAGATTCTGTACAAGATCAGTGTAAACATAGTGACTATTCATGATGAAACACAATGAGAAAAAGGATTTATAGAGAGAATCAGGTATGTTTGGCAACATATCAAGCATAAAGCATAATAATATCAAACATATCACACATAAATTAATATGTATTTATTCTTAGTCCCAGAACAAGAGGTGAAGGAGAAGGCAAAAATACTTGAAGAAATAATGGCTTAATTTTTTCCAAATGTGTTGAAAACAAATCCATAGATCCAAAGCATTCAACAAATTTCAAAGAAATGAGGAAACCAAGGTTTAGACTTGTTAGGTGAAACTCAGCATTAACACAGAATGTTTAAACAGCTAGTAATGGAAGAAAAAGATAGGAACTCAGATCTTCTGGATTTACAGGCTGTGTTCTCCTACAGAGCTTGGTTATATAGATGGAGTAGCTGAAGAAGAAATAAGGGATGTGTATTATATAACTAGAAACCATGCAGTTTAGGAATATTTAAAATATAAACTTGTTGATAAACAAGGAGAGCAATACCTTTGATTTAACGATTAGGTCAAACAATTACTGGCATCACACAAATTATTGACAGTAAATCTCATAGCTAGTACAATAACTCCAAGAGCGGTTATAAAACTTAAAATCAAAAAGTCATACATAGAAATTATTTCCAAATCATAGAATTCACTCTTTTCATTTTGTCGAAATGGGAACACACCCCAGAAAGTTAAATAACTTGCCTAAAATCACACCATTGGTTATAGACCCTTTCTTTTAAGCTATCTCCAACATCATTCCAGAAAATATAAATTATTCATACAGAAAGACAAACCCAATTTTGGCAGGTCAGAGATTTCAGTGAGATGTGAATTGGTTAAGGATTGTGATTTATGAATTGAGGCATCTATCCAGATTGCCTTCTCTCAGCTGTCCTGTGAAGCACACTGTTGTGAGCACCTAAATTGACCTCTATTTCATCCCATTCAACAGTCATTCCATAGCTCCTGTGGAGGAGGGTAAATTACTGTAACAGTTCAAAACTAATATAGAGATCATTTCTCTTTGTTTGCCAGATATAAAATAAGCCAAGATAGATTGTGACTCTACTCTGAAGGATTTAACAACTTAAGTCATGCCTCATTTTAAGCAAGTTCTCTGCAGTATGCAGTATACGGCTTCCTAGGTGGCACTAGCGGTAAAGAACCTGCCTGCCAAAGCAGCTTAGATGTAAGAAATGTGGGCTCAGTCCCAGGGTCGGGAAGATCCCCTGGAGGAGGGCATGGCAATCTACTCCAGGATTTTTTCCAGGCGGGCTGCAACACACAGGGTCACACAGAGTCGGACACGATGCACACGTGCTGCAGTATACATGTCTACATACATATGTACAAATGTATATATATACATACAACACAAGCACACGTGCTCTTATGTAAGCTCCATGAAGGCAGGGGTCACATCGTTCTCACACATTCCCAGTACCTTACCTTACACAGCAGTTGATACTGTAGGTGTTCAATATTTACTGAATGAATGAAAAAAAATGGGTAAATAAGCACAAACACATAGAAAAGCATACCTCTAGAGCAATACATATAATTTGATTTTTAAGTACTAATTTAGAACAGATTATTAAATAATAATAATAAATAACATCTAGGGATCAATTTCCATGCATAAGTTGCCATGAATAGTGCTTTTCAGCACTTTTATTTTAGCCAGTCTTGTCTTGAGATCTGCACAAAATTAGAGGTTTATCCCCTTTCTGAGTTAGACCACAAAGGTCTTAAATGTTTTTAGTCTCAGAAATTTTTAGGACACTGAGAATATCTGTCAAAAGATTGTCCATGACTTCTAGGGCTTAGATCAGTACTGGAGCATAGCAGTGATCGATTAATGCCAGAAATTTCTGTGTATGTGTATGTGTGTGTAATTGCGACAGCAGTGCTAAATCTGGGCTTGCCTTCCATCCGAAGTTGAAAGCTTTAACCAAGTTTGAGCAAGCAAGTTGATATGGTTGCCTCAAATTTTAGGCCATTTACTCCGGAAATCCATTGAGGTATCCTAATCATTTTTAAAGTCTTTGAGGTTGGGAGAGCAGAGAGAGCTGTTAATAATTAAATTTACTCAAAGCCCACTGGGGTTCAATCCCACTAATCCTTGGTGAGCAAAAGTCCATGTCTCGGCATCTGAGTAATAGACTCTGATGGAAAAGACACTCCTCCCACATAGATTAAATGGACATGAAGAGGGAGAAAGAGATGTTGAAAATAGACATATATATATTTGGGCTTCCCAGGTGGGTCAGGTGGTAAAGAATCCGCCTGCAATGCAGGAGACTCAGGTTTGATCCCCAAGTCGGGAACATCCCCTGGAGAAGGGAATGGCAACCCACTCCAGTATTCTTGCCTGGGAAATCCCATGGACAGAGGAGCCTGGTGGGCCACAATCCATGGAGTCGCAAAAGAGTCAGACATGACTTAGCAACTAAACAGTAACAAACAATAGCTATCATAACCTGCTTTACAATTTCTTAAATTTCCCAGAAGTCAGTATTTTTTCAGACTTTCAACTTTTTATTTTATATTGAGGTATCAGTTCAGTTCAGTTCAGTTCAGTCACTCAGTTGTGTCCAACTCTTTGCAACCCCATGAATCGCAGCACACCAGGCCTCCATGTTCATCACTACTACTGGAGTTTACCCAAACTCATGTCCATTGAGTTGGTGATGCCATCCAGCCATCTCATCCTCTGTTGTCCCCTTCTCCTCCTGTCCCCAATCCCTCCCAGCATCAGGGTCTTTTCCAATGGGTCAACTCTTCACATAAGGTGGCCAAAGTATTGGAGTTTCAGCTTCAGCATCAGTCCTTCCAGTGAACACCAAGGACTGGTCTCCTAGGATGGATTGGTGGGATTTCCTTGCAGTCCAAGGGACTCGCAAGAGTCTTCTCCAACATCACAGTTCAAAAGCATCAATCTTTGGCGCTCAGCTTTTTCGCAGTCCAACTCTCACATCCATACATGACCACTGGAAAATGTATTGAGGTATAACTGATTATTAAAAGACGCTTACTCCTTGGAAGGAAAGTTATGACCAACCTAGACAGCATATTAAAAAGCACACACATTACTTTGTCAACGAAGGTCTGTCTAGTCAAGGCTATGGTTTTTCCAGGAGTCATGTATGGTTGTGAGAACTGGACTCTCAAGAAAGCTGAGCACAGAAGAACTGATGCTTTTGATCTGTGGAATTGGAAGGACTGATGTTGAAACTGAAACTCCAATACTTTGGCTACCTGATGCGAAGAACTGACTCATTTGAAAAGACCCTGATGCTGGGAAAGATTGAGGGCAGGAGGAGAAGGGGACGACACAGGATGAGATGGTTGGATGACATCACAGACTCAATGGGCATGAGTTTGGGTAAACTCCGGTAGTTGGTGATGGACAGGGAGGCCTGGAGTGGTGCAGTTCATGGTATCTCAAAGAGTCGGACACGACTGAGCAACTAAACTGAACTGAACTGATAGCTGATTAACAATGTTGTGGCAATTTCAGGTGAACAGTGAAGGAACTCAGCCATATATATATATATATATATATATATACATTCTCTCCCAAACCCCTCTCCCAACCAGGCTGCCACATAACATTGAATAGAGTTCCATGTACTATATAGTAGGTCCTTGTTGGTTATCCTTCATTTTGAATATAGCAGTGTGTATATGACCTTCCCTAACTCCCTAACTATCCCTCCCAGAAATCAGTTTTATTCCGTACAAGTAAACAAGAAAACAGGGAACTAAACAAGAAAGGATGAATACATGGGAAGTTTCCCATGTACTTATCTTTTCAGACTCACCTAACAGGAAGAACCCACCCCCCAAAAGAAGATCACTCAATATTTCAGAGAAAGCTCTAGACTGGAATCCACTGATTTACACACAGGCAATTCTTAGGTAACTGAGAAGCAGTGTGTGTCAGAGCCCTTACTGGGCTGGCCTCCTGCTTTGCTGGCATGCCTGGGTGACTGTTGGCTGTGCTGACAGTGTAGGTCAGGGGATTATTAGGTCGACTACATACCCCAGGCTCTTTGTTTTTGTTTTGTTTTGTTTTGGGAGGGAGAGAGGAAAGTTGACTGGGGCCCCAGAGATCTATGAAAAAAAAAGAAAAGGAGGAGGGGAGAGAAATGTGCAGTGATAAGTGCTTTCTGTTGTAAAAGTCATGACAGGAAGTAAGAGTTTGATTCTGGCAGAAGCGAACTGGCAATGTGGGTCAAGGATTAACCCTCAGAGATGCCAGGATAACGTCTCCTGAGACATGTCTCTAAATTACATCAAAAACTTCTATGAAGGATGTGTGAGTATTATACAAACAGCAACGATTGTATGAGTCCTCTCTGTGTATTTTAACCTGATTTGCATGAGTGCTGATGAATAGGGTTCTCTACGTACATGGACAGTCATACAAATATCAACCATTTACTTCAAAATATTCTGAATCTAAATAACTGTAACTAGAATAATTCAGGAAGTACTTCTAGCTATTGGTGCTTTAAAGCAGGCTGCTCTCTCAATTTGATAGTTGAACAAGTAGGAAAGATGTAATGACAACCAAATAAACACTATTTGGTTGTTAAGAAAGTGCATATACTAATGAGTCTAATGTTGGATTTGTTACCCAATTATTTTAATAGGTACTAGATATACTAAGATTATCTTGATTGCATTGCAAAAGGGATATTGATTGAATTCAAATCTTTCTACAAATTTCCAAATTTATTTATTTAATTAGCAGCAAGGTCCCATTTGACTGTTGCACTTCATATTTTCAGAGTGAAAAGCATTAAGAAATCTCATAAACACATGATTTAAAGAGGACTTGATGATCTTTAAGGTTCTTTCTTCAAAATTTCATAAATCTTAAATTTTTAAAAAATGTGATGGTGAATACATACCTTAAAATGTCCTCCTTTAATTTTGTGTTTTCAAAAGATTTTTTTTTCTCCTAAAACTGTAACAGATGAAGCCTCCCACCGTGATTGGCCAATTTCACACCCTTTTCTTTGGATCGGTTCGAATGTTCTTCCTCGGGGTCTTAGGCTTTGCAGTCTACGGGAACGAGGCTCTGCACTTCAGTTGTGATCCGGACAAGAGAGAAATAAACCTCTTCTGTTATAATCAGTTCAGACCAATCACTCCACAAGTAAGTTTTCCTGTATGTACATATGTAAACCTTACTCTACACCAGATAAAACTGTTTCCTTTTTAAATGTAAATAATATGTAGACTATGCTAATGAGTATTATTTCTAGAATAATGTTTTTAAAAATTAATCATATATTTCAGGTAAATCAATTTAAGTAGATCAAGAGTTTCTTCCATGTCTGGCATTCTATTATCTATTGATGTTAGAATTATACTCCAGGCTTGTAATTAGAAAATGCAGATAGAGTAGCTACTAAAATAAAGTATATCATCATTGTTAGTAATTGGTAAGTGATGACAGTAAAATGCAACTACTTTTTCACAATTATTAAGACATCTAAAGTTTTAAACTTTGAACATCTTGAAAATTAAATGAGATATGTCCAGCTTTGCTACTTTCATTATATTATTTTTATTCCTCATAAGACTTAACAAAACAGAATTTTTAAGTTAGCCTCTATTGAGGGTCAGTACATTTTGAAAGTATATATTTTCATGACATGCTGATGGATTTTACTAAGATATTTCTGACACACTTTAGGTGTTCTGGGCATTACAACTAGTGATTGTCCTGGTTCCTGGAGCTATTTTCCATCTATATGCTGCATGTAAAAGCATCAGTCAAGAATGCATTCTTCAAAAACCCATCTACACTGTGATCTACATCCTCTCTGTTTTGTTAAGAATTAGCCTAGAAGTGGTAGCATTTTGGCTTCAGATTCACCTTTTTGGTTTCCAAGTAAAACCTCTCTACCTGTGTGATGCTGTGTCTCTCGGGAAAAAATTTACTATTATAAAATGCATGGTGCCAGAACACTTTGAGAAGACCATTTTTCTCATTGCAATGTATACATTTACTGTCATTACAATAGTATTATGTGTTGCTGAGATTTTTGAGATAATATTTAGAAGATTATGCTTTCTAATTAGTCAATGACCAAAAGGATGATTAACTACTGTCATGCCACTATTATTTATCAACCATTTTTACTTAGTTTTTCAGTGAGTACCTCAACTTCAACATAAATATTTGTTTTTTAAACTTATCTCACTGTGTCTGAAATTTATGTCTAGTATAAAATACAATACTAAGTTCTAAGGCAGGGATTCTTGAACAAACCTTTCAGTCCATTTTGTTGTTTTTTTTTTTTGTCACACGTTAAGAAATATACATGGAACTAATGATAACTCATTTTTTAAATAGTACTTTTACAGAGCTCTTTCATACACAACAACTTAATCAATCACAGTATTTTGGCCAGAGAAATTTTTATCAGCTCTTTTACACTGGTGGAAAAATTAGGCTCACGGAAGTTAATGTATGCATCCAAAGTCACACAACCAGACCAGGATTCAGCTTTCTTAACTAGAAAGTCATTTCCCTCCCCATTTAAGTAAGCAGCATACATTTTGAAGATGTAATTATTGTTGCACTCATATAAAATATAACTTACTGAAGTACAACAGTTTTCAGTTAATTATTAAAAGAGTCATTTTATAATTTGATCACTAACTTGAAGAAATGGAGCACTTACATTTTTAATATTTTACTCATACAGTTTTCTTGAAATTTTTAATATTAAAGTATATGGTAATATGGCCACTAAATAAATAAAAAATGCTATGTAAAATAATGTGCATGGTCTCTTTGCTTCTTGTTGGAGGAAAAAAAATCCCTCTGTGCTCATAGATATTCTATAACTGTAGTTTCTATATACCAGATTACTGAGATAGAAAATTATATTTATATCGTTAGACTTCCTAAATCACTATGAAATGATTTCTAAGGTATTTTCATATTAATTCAGTGCATTTCTTTTTAACTGCCTGTTTTACCAATAACCATGTCCATATAATATCATTTAAAAACTTTATGTATGACTGCCTTATACTAGCAGTTTATTAAGGAAATAAGTGTAGTCAGTAAAAAACAGGTTTTCAATTTTTTTCTTAAGCATTATTCAACCCATAGTTGATACCATGAATTTTTGCATTTAAGGATTTTTAAATCATTGAGGCTTTCTCCACATGAAAGCTCAAGAGACATTCAACGAATATCTGCTCAGTATCTATTATTAAACACATACCACATTAAAAGTTCAAACACAAAGATAAACAAGACTTAGCACCTTTATAAAACCAAGAATCCACCTGCTAATGCAGGAGACAGAAGTTCAATCCCTGGGTCACGAAGATCCCCTGGAGAAGGAAATGACAATCTACTCCAGTATTCTTACCTAGAAAACCCCGTGGGTAGAGGAGCCTGGTGGGCTACAGTCCATGGGATCACAAAGAGTCAGACACGACTGACTAACACGCACGCACACGTGCCCACACACACACACACATAAATTATTGGTGTGTTAGTCGCTCAGTCATGTCCAATCCTTCAAAACCCCACAAACTGTAGCCTAACAGGCTCCTCTGTCCATGGGATTCTCCAGGCAAGAATACTGGAGTGGCTTGCCATTCCCTTCTCCAAAGGATCTTCCTGACCTAGGAATCGAACCCTGATCTCCTGCATTACAGGCAGGTTCTTTACCATTTGAGCTACAGGGAAGTCCTTTCATAAATAATTCTTAAGTTCTATTCTGGGGCACAGTGAAATGACTTGAAAACAGTTGATCCTTGGTGCTTCCTTTTAAGCTCTGTGAGATGGGAGCAGGGTAACCCTCACTAAAGGCCCAATTTTGCCCCATTACTAAGGCAAAACCTTTCTGAGTACCCTATGAGATACCCCTTTGATGCTTTGAAAACATTATTTTTCCACCGTTCTCAAATTCTTGAATTCCCTTCTCAGGCTGGTTGACTCACTGTCTTAGTCCAATTGGACTACTATTACAAAATATCTCAGCTGGATAGGTTATAAACGAAGGAAATTTATTTCTCATAGTTCTGGAAGATGGAAGTCTCAGATCAGGGTGCAGGCATGTTCAGGTTCTGATGAGAGTCCTCCTCTGCATTATAGTCTTGTCATCACAGCCTCACGTGGCGGAAAGACCAGAGGCCTCCCTAGGGTTCCTTTTACAAACACACTAACCCCATTCATGAGGGTTCCATTCCCAAGACCTACTTACTTGACAAAGGTCCCACCTGCTAAAATCATCACACTGGAGGTTAGGATTTCCAAAATATGAATTTGGGGGGGAACACCAACATCTGGCCCATTGCACTCACAGTTGCCACAGAAATTACTGTAGCTACATGAACCAGGTCTTTGCTGCGCCCAAGGAAAGAAGGGAGAGGGGTAGAAAGACATTCTTCTTGATGGCCTCTTACAAATTTTCTAAGGGAAGATCATTTAAAAAAAAGAAAAAACCAGAATTCCCTTTAATATTATTGCCCATTCAAAGATGAACGCTTTGATTTATTCTTATTCTGATTCATCCTAGGACATTTTCAAAGTAATGCCCCTTCTAAAGAGAATTTCTACCCTAGCTGTTGGGAAAAGTAACTATTCTCACTTCTATGTGACTCTTGGATATCGTTCCTTTTAATCCTTTCAGGTAGTTCTTTTCCTGCAAAGATGTTACATTGATCAGGACTCAGTCAAAGACCCTTTACAGATCTCTGGGCTCTCATGCTTTGCAGCTCTCCCCCTGAGGCAGTCTGTCCTGTCAATCTAGCCTCCTCAGCCCTGGACTGTCTCTGCTCAACTGACAAGGAGGAAAGATAGCATTTCTAAGCCACTAGAGGAACTCTGGTCACCTCTGCTTCCTTTAGGTAAATAGTGCATATGTGTAAAGATGCAGATTCTGTGTGAGTTTGTTTGCACAGTCTTTTTAATTCCTTAATGATCTATATTATTCTATGATTTCATTTTGTTAGTAAGTATATCAGGATTGTTAGCACACAGCTATATATTCCTGGATAATAAATGCTACAAAAAATATAGCATTTGTAACAGATAAATATCAGATATTTAATTATATAAAATATAAAAACTGATTTTTCTAACAACTGCAAATGTCGCCAAAATGAATAAGAATGTCAGTTCAGTTCAGTCGCTCAGTCGTGTCCAACTCTTTGTGACCCCATGAATCGCAGCACGCCAGGCCTCCGTGTTCATCACCATCTCCTGGAGTTCACTCAGACTCACGTCCACCAAGTCAGTGATGCCATCCAGCCATCTCATCCTCGGTCATCCCCTTCTCCTCCTGCCCTGAATCCCTCCCAGCATCAGAGTTTTTTCCAATGAGTCAACTCTTCTCATGAGGTGGCCAAAGTGCTGGAGTTTCAGCTTTAGCATCATTCTTTCCAAAGAAATCCCAGGGCTGATCTCCTTCAGAATGGACTGGTTGGATCTCCTTGCAGTCCAAGGGACCCTCAAGAGTCTTCTCCAGCACCACAGTTCAAAAGCATCAATTCTTCAGCACTGAGCCTTCTTCACAGTCCAACTCTCACATTCATACATGACCACAGGAAAAACCATAGCCTTGACTAGACAGACCTTAGTGGGCAAAGTAATGTCTCTGCTTTTGAATATGCTATCTAGGTTGGTCATAACTTTTCTTCCAAGGAGTAAGCGCCTTTTAATTTCATGGCTGCAGTCACCATCTGCAGTGATTTTGGAGCCCCAAAAAATAAAGTCTGACACTGTTTCCACTGTTTCCCCATCTATTTCCCATGAAGTGATGGGACCGGATGCCATGATCTTCAAACAAATAACTAACTAACCACTTGAAAATAGATTTAAAGATATATTTAAAGTTATTGCATAAAAAGTTCTTGGCTCAAATAAGATAATTTAAATTGAAGTTTTTCAGTCTGTTTATAAATGAAAAATGGTCAGGATACTACATATTAAATCCTATAAGATGTTGCCAAAATTGTAGTGCATGGCAAACTGACAGCAGAAAATACACTTCATATTTAAAAAAGAAACAGTAAATGTAATTCAAGCAGCAAATATAAGAACTTCAAAATAAAACTAAGGAAAACAAAAACAATTTAATAAGTAACAAATTATAAAATGAACAATATACGATAGATAGATCCAAAATTTGTCTTGAAAATAACAATTAGAAAAATGTAGCATATCAAATCATGTGTGTGCAAGTATATCCTTGTAAGGTTTTATAATATATATGGAGTTATACATTGTCACTTGAAATACACTGTGACAATTTAAAGATGTATACTATAAAATACAAGACAACTAGGAAAACAAAAACAACAAAATTTTGGCTGCTGCTGCTAAGTTGCTTCAGTCTTGTCTGACTCTGTGCGACCCCATATACGGCAGCCCACCAGGCTTTGCCATCCCTGGGATTCTCCAGGCAAGAACACTGGAGTGGGTTGCCATTTCCTTCTCCAATGCAGGAAAGTGAAAAGTGAAAGTGAAGTCGCTCAGTCGTGTCTGACATTTCACGACCCCATGAACTGCAGCCTACCAGGCTCCTCCGTCCATGGGATTTTCCAGGCAAGAGTACTGGAGTGGGTTGCCATTGCTTTCTCCTACTAAGCCAAAAAAGGAAATCAAAACATTCAACGAATCTAAAAGATGGCCAAAAAGACAAAAAGGAACAAAAACAGAAGGGACAAATTGAGCACAATAACAAGGTAGTAGAATTAGACCTAAAAATATCAAGTTACAATAAATATAAAAGTCTAAGCATTCCAAAGCAAAACGGGGATTGCTAACTACATTTTTAAAAACATACAGATCAAATTATTAACAGGAAGCTCACTTTAAATATTTAAAGATTTAATATTTTAAAAATATTTTAATGAATATTAAATAGATAACAAAAAGTAGAAAAAGATATATCATGCAAACAGTAAGGATCAGAAAGCTGAATTAGCTGTATTAATATATGAGAAAATGCAAGCAGATTTCAAGGTAAGGAATAGTAACAAGGATAAAATAGACATTTCATAATGATTAAAGTATAATTTCATAGGAAGCATAACAGTTATGTGTATGCCACCAATTAGAAAGTGCCAAAATATAAGAAGCAAAGCCTGCTAGAGCTTAAAAGAGAAACAAATCCAATTATAATTAAATATTTCAACATCAGTAATCAACTGACAAAGTAAAATATCAGGAAGGAAATAGAACACACCAATAAATAACTGGAACTAATTGATATTTAGAGAACACTCTGCCAAACAAAGCACAGAGTATATATATTTTTTCAAGTGCATGTGTACCATTCTTCAAGAGAGTACATTTTCTGGGTCATGATAGAGTCTCAAGGATTGAAATCACAATGGAATTGAACTAGAAATAAATATAAATAAGATATCTGAAATATGCTCAAATATTTTAGAAATGAACAATACATTTTTATGAACCCATTGATCAAAGAAAAAATGACATGGAAAATTTTAAACATAATTTATCAAAATTTGTAGAAAGCAATTAAAACAGTTATTGGCAGCATATAAAAAGCTCTATGTTAGGAAAAAAGAAAGTTCTAAAATGATTTTAGCTTCCACCTCAAGAAATTATTTTAAAAAACAGTTTAAATACTAATTAAATACTAGGTAAATAAAAATAAGAGTGCAAAACATTGAAGTAGAAAACTGAAAGATAATAGAAAAATCAATGAAATGAAAAGATGGTCTTTGAAGGCTAGTAAAATTGATCAATTTCTAGTTAGCCAAACTGAGACAAATTAGAGAAAGATATTCTTTCAGAATAAAAGAGAAAATGAAAATTACTCATATCATAAATGAAAAAAAAGAAAGGGACATCAAAACAGAACATTTAAATGATTATAAGGAAATTCCAAGAACAATGTTACACCAATGAGTTTGATACTTATGTGAAATGGAAAAATTCCTTGAAAGACACATATTACTAAAAGCTGACTCAACAATAATCAGAAAATATGAATATCTCTATACATATTAAAGAAATTAAATTTAAAAATCAAAAGCTTTCTCAGAAAGAAAATATCAGGCCCAGATATCTTCAGTGGTGAATTCCATCAAATGTTTAAGGAAAAAAAATACAATCTCTGTTAGAAAGGACTATTTGCCATGTCATTAAATGAAGCCAGTATCAGTTCAGTTCAGTTCAGTCGCTCAGTCGTGTCTGACTCTTTGCGACCCCATGAATCGCAGCACACCAGGCCTCCCTGTCCATCACCTACTCCCGGAGTTCACTCAGACTCACGTCCATCGAGTCAGTGATGCCATCCAGCCATCTCATCCTCGGTCGTCCCCTTCTCCTCCTGACCCCAATCCCTCCCAGCATCAGGGTCTTTTCCAATGAGTCAACTCTTCGCATGAGGTGGCCAAAGTATTGGAGTTTCAGCTTTACATCATTCCTTCCAAAGAGCACCCAGCGCTGATCTCCTTCAGAATGGACTGGTTGGATCTCCTTGCAGTCCAAGGGACTCTCAAGAGTCTTCTCCTAACACCACAGTTCAAAAGCATCAATTCTTTGGCACTCAGCCTTCTTCACAGTCCAACTCTCACATCCATACATGACCACAGGAAAAACCATAGCCTTGACTAGACGGACCTTAGTCAGCAAAGTAATGTCTCTGCTTTTGAATATGCTATCTAGGTTGGTCATGACTTTTCTTCCAAGGGGTAAGCATCTTTTAATTTCATGGCTGTAGTCACCATCTGCAGTGATTTTGGAGCCCAGAAAAAAAAAATAAAGTCTGACACTGTTTCCACTGTTTCCTCATCTATTTCCCATGAAGTGATGGGACCAGATGCCATGATCTTCATTTTCTCAATGCACTCATCTCACATGCTAGTAAAGTAATGCTCAAAATTCTCCAAGCCAGGCTTCAGTAATACGTGAACCGTGAACTTCCAAATGTTCAAGCTGGTTTTAGAA